>NC_056732.1:1800956381-1801241023 GCF_019279795.1 Protopterus annectens
GAATCGTTGTAAGGAGTCCGCACATAAGGTGCAACTCAGAATGTACTGTTAGATGCTATGAGGGAATTCAGCTTTCAACTTTAGATGTTATGGATCATTACATGAAGTCCACTTTATTTCATAGTTGTGACATGCATTGAAACATTTAGAGATGCCCACACAGAAAAACATAGATGTACACACCAAACACATACACACGCATACACATACAGAGAGACACACACACACACACACACACACACACACACACACACACACACACACACACACACACACACATATATATATATATATATATATATATATATATATATATACATATATATATATATATATATATATATATATATATATGTGTATGGTTAAGTATTTCTATATAACAGTTATGTTAGGTGTAAGTGTATCCCGCAGCATACGGACCTGTAGAAGGGTAAGAAGATCAGAGGAAATTAGTCTTCTCATGGTCCAAGTGCCGCTAAAATCCATACCCCATTGTACCCTTGTTTGCACAATCATTCTCTAATACCCCTGTCCCAGATGGACACTGGGTGATGACACCCCCGTGGGAAGATGGGAATTAATGTTTACCCATGCCATTGTCCTGACTGATTTGTCAGGGGGCCAATGCGTTGCTATGCTTGATATGAGGTAGGCATCTATTACAATGTGTCTCCAAAAAACCTAAAAAAATCTTTTTTTTTTTTTTTATGTAAGCAAAGGCATTAATTATCAGATGAGCAATACAGCCTGCCCTTCTTACTACTGTGTAGACATGATGATCCAAAAAATCATTAATGTAAACCTGTGTCCCCAGGTCGGTCAGCAATGAGTACATAACTCTTGTGTTGCTACTCATGTGGTAGATAATATTAACATCATTCTTTCTGAAAGGGATGATGCTACAGTCTTTAGCATTAAAGTTAACCCCAAGAGTGTCACTAATGACTGCTTTTTGTAAGAACCATTTGTAGAATGTTGCCTTCATTTGAGGACTATATGACTGCTCCCATTTGGCAGTGATCAGAACACTTTGTCAGCCACAGACATTTACTTTTTGATTTTAGCTTGTATGATTACACTATTCCTTGAAGAACACCACTGCTTACTGGTCTGCATGCTGTTGGTCTACTCCCCTTTTTTGACTAGATGTAACAGTCATGCTTTCCCGCTGACAAATGAAAAATGAGGAGGGTCAGTTGTTTAGAGATTACCTACATGAGGGTTGATAATGTCCTTCATCATTGTCGCCATGGTATTGTAGCTAATGTTAGTCCTGCTAATAGTTGTCTAGTTCCCAGGTTAAATGGAATCACCGTTGTGGAAGTGAATACTGGAGGACATTTGACAGTCATCTGTGCTGAGTACATACCTTAGACTATGACTGAAATAACTACCCAATGGTGTTGACAACTGTTGTTGGAGCCCCTGTAGCACATGGACAGACATGTTGTCTGGTGGCAGTGATACTGTGTTTTAGTTCTTACGAAAGCCATTTACGACCCACTGTATAGGAAAAGCATTGTTGTAGACCACCGTATAGTCACCGATTCCATCTCTGTGGTGGCGTATTTATCCTGTGTAATGCTTTGAAGAACTGTTTTAGTTTAATTTTACATAGGTGGGTGTCTCACATTTTTAATGTGTATGCACTAGGATTAAAAGGTTGAGAGAGCACATGAGGCAGTTGCAGAACTGGCTTGGGTTGTCCACATCAAGGAAGCTTGCTTTATAAATGGTGGTAAATTGTCTGCCCCTAACATGAGCAGGAAAAGGTCATACTTAGGAATGGTTACAGGTTGAGAGCTTTGTTTGACCTCAGCGACTAATGTTAGTTCTCCACCTGACAGCAGTGCAGGGCCATGAAAAACATCTTTAGGACCACAACAAAAGGGCAATGGAAAAAGTTAACTACCCAAAGTTATGCATCTCTAACCACCACCAGTAAGCATCCATACACAGCTGTGCATGATGATGCACTACACTCAACTTGCTCAGTTGTGTTGATTACATTAAGCACGAAGTAACCCTCTTAACTCAACATAGCTTATACATATAGATAAATATAACAAATTATATATATATATATATATATATATATATATATATATATATATATATATATATTATTTAATTATTTAAATTTGTTGACCGGGAGTGTCTGACTGGACGTAGGTCCATTTTCAGCAGAGGCCCGGGGAGAAAAGCTCCACAGTTAAAATAAACTGACAGTAGTTACATTGGATTACATAGCGATTAACAATTTAACATAGCAATTACTTACAACATATTTACAGATGAAGAACATAGTACATCAGTAGACAACTAGAATCTTTATCTGTGAAGTACATAACAGACATTAACAAATGTTACAATGAGAAGTTCCTGCTGTATAATTAGTACTAGGCTTATGAGCATCTGAGCTTGCTATAATCAAGGTAGTTAGTGGAGTGGAAAGAAAGGTAGTGGTTGGATGGGGTGGATGATATTAGAGTGGGAGTTGCAAGGGCATAGCCAGCATGTTTTTAGGTGCGCTTTTAGTAAAGTTTTGAAGTGGGTGCATGATGGTATGGAGGTAATTGCATTTCTCCACTGTAGTGCAACCTCTGAGTGAGAATAATAATGTAGGGGGTGTGGGGGTGCAACAGGGCTTGCCCCCTGCATAGTAGTAGATGCAATGTTTTTTTTGTTTTTGTTTTTTTTTTTTTTTATGTAGTTTAAGTATACGAGTATATATATATATATATATATATATATATATATATATTTATATATGTATCTATCTATACATATATATATATATATATATATATATATATATATATTGGATCTAGGACATATGGTTGAAAGATCATATGTCCCAATCCAAAACTACTGAACACACTTTAACGAAAGCACTTTAATCAAAAAAGTGCTTTTGTTAAACTACATAAAAAAAAAAAAAAAAAAAAAAACATTGCATCTACTACTATGCAGGGGGACAAGCCCCATTGCACCCCTCACACCCCCCCACATTATTATTCTGACTCAGAGGCCGCACTACAGTGGAGAAATGGAATTTTCCCTTACCTGCACCATAATACGACCGTCACAGCAAGCATACTTACCCGGAAGTGCTGCTTCGGTGAACAGCACTTTCACATAAGTATGCCCGATGATTTAACTTTCGATGAAAGTTTAAGTTGAGGATCTGTATGGGATCCATATAGATATATACTACAAAATATGGCCTGCTCCTCTATACTGCCATAACTCATTTGTTTCTATTGTGATAAATCTAGGTCTACATAAGTACACCACATCTACCGCTGTGTTATTTTATACCTGCTATACTTAATCTCATACACTCAAGTTTATAACTTCATAAGTCTTAATTACTGGTTCTATATTATCTTTTCAAAGATCCACCTGCACAAATCTGCAAAGGTCGACACATACAGATTGAAGCAAAAGAACAACGAACGTTCAAAAGTGCGAAAATTTAAAGATCGAAATGCCGTAGTTGTCCACACCATGTTACGTGACGTCAAACGGCAGTAGGAGATTCTCTTATCTCGTATAGCTCCCTAATGTAAGTGTGCAATAGTTACTGACCTTAAGGTTAGGGTGCAGGTTAAAGTAAGTGCATATTTAGTGATATGTAAATATTAGGGTTAGAAGTAGGGTTAAGTGTAGTGCATAAATAGTAATGTTGTTGAGTAGCGGAGTATATACATTAATTTTGCTTTTTACTTACTTGGGTGTTTTTTATAGTTACATATATTTGTTTGTAATGCAGGTGTTCTTAGGATATGGGATATATAGGTGAAGTGTAGGTATGGGTGTAGTGTTTTTTTTTTTTAATTTGTTTGGACAAGCAGTATGTGGTGGGAGGTGGAGTTTTCCAACTATGGGAATTCTAACGTTTGAACTTCGCAGTTTTGTACGTTCACTGTAGTTGCGGTTCACTTTGTATGTGTCGGTGTTTTGGTATTCGTGTAGGTGTATTTTCGATAGGATAATATAGACCCTTAATTACTCAGGCTATGCTAATGGCATATACAACTTATTTATACTAACTAGTTATGCTCTTAGGATGTAATCCACTTTATTATACATAGTGTGATCTCATTTCAAACTGAGAAATCTTGAAATGTACTTTGATTTTGTGTACTCTATATTTTTACTTACATTTTATTTGGAGTACTCTAATTTTGTATTTTATTTTCAAATTGTTGACTGCGACCATTCTATTGGTTTTAATGTTCATATCTCTATATACAGATATAAATATAAATCAGTGTTTATTTATTTATTTATTTTTTTGCATTTTTCATTGGTTGACCGGGCTAGTCTAGCTGGATATACATCCATTTTCAGTAGAGGCCCGGGGAGAAAAGCTCCAAAACAATGTACTACAAAAGTGACAGTGATAAAAACCATTTACATAAGGGAAAATTGATTAAACATGTAAAACCCTTTACACAGGTTCTTGCTACAAGATAAGTATCTAGACTTCAAAAAACAAAAACAAACAAAAAAAAAAAAAACAAGAAAAGAAGGAATTACATATAGGCCTATTTAAACAATCAAGCATAGAGAAAAAAAACTTATACATAAGTATCTGTTAAACATTATATATACAAAAAATACACACAGGAGAGAGCATAACAGAAAAATCACAGGAATGGTAAACAGTTATTATCTCTTAGTACTTCAGAGAACAATAATAGTTGCAATTGTTTTAGAAAACTATCATGTTTAGCAAACACCTTTGGGAAAAAGGCAGCAAAATGATTCTTATAGTCATCCAAAGGTGGTAAGACAAGAGGAGAAAGTATCTGTCGGGATTAGTATATGGACATAGCCATTGGGATTTACTTGAAGTTCTTAGTTGCTTCTTGAAATGTGGTGTAGATGTTAGGGATGTTAGTTAACTTGGAAGACATTTCCAAGTGTTTCCAACAGCGTTAGTAAAAAGACAGTCACCAGATTGGTTGTTGTATTTAAGGGTTGCTACTAGTAACTTATTAGCTCAGTGTAGATTAGTGAAATTTTTATAAGGGTTGATAAGGCTACAGAGTTTTTGAGTGTTGGTGGGTTGATACAAAATCTTGTAGTGGGTGATAGTGAGTTGCTGAAGAAGAAACTGTTTTTGCAATTCCAGCCATCCTAGCTGTTTAAGAATTTGGCAATGGGGAGCCAGTGGCTAATCTGGCGATGTTATTATAGGAGGTTTGCTAGTTTTTTTTACATTGCTTTTGGATAGTTTGGGATAAATATGGGAGGTATAGAGAAGGGAGGAGATTAGCTGTGTTTGGGCAATTGTAGATTCTGGCTAAAGGTGTAAGAAAGGTTTAATCCTGTAAAGGCAACCTAGTTTTCTATTAACTGATTTAATGGTTAAGTTTAAATGAGAGTCAAAGGTAAGATTATGATAAATTGTTACATCTAAAAGTTTGGTGGTTGTGTTAGGTGCTATTACAATGCCATTATTCGATGTAACTGTGAAAGTGATAGGGGAGCACTTGTGTGTTGTAGTGAACATCAATAGTTTAGATTAAATTTGGGTTAAGGAGGAGACAGCATTGATGGAACCAGTTTTCAACTAAGGTAAATACTTTTTTGGGTACTGGATTGGAGTTCAGCAGAAGAGGCAGCAGCACAGATTAATGTTGAGTCATCGGCATGTTGTATGCAGGTGGTTTGAGAAAGGGTAGTTTTCAGATCCTTAATGAAAATAGAGAAAAGGAGAGTTTCCAGAAAAGAATAGAGCCTTGTGGGACTTCCAGGGTGATAGGGTAATAGGGAGGTGAGAGGATAAGTTATTGTCCCAGAGGACTGCTTGTTGTCTATTTTCAAGCTAGGACTTGAACCATTGCACTGCCTGAGTGCCTAATAAAAGTCATTTAAGTATATCTAACATTAATTGATGATTAACCATGTCAAAGGCTTTAGAGAGGTCAATAAAGAGAGCAGAGGAAAGCAAGTTGTTATTACGATTTTTATTAATACCGTCTGAAAAGGATAAGAGTGCAGTTGTAGTACTATGGAATATATATAAAATTATATATATATTCCACAGTACTTTATATAATAATATAGCTAAATATGTAAGTATATAAATATTTATTTTTAACACTATTTTAGTTATAGTTGTATGTCTAAGCATACATACTTGTCAGATGATCAAAGTATCACAAAAAAATTAGTAGGTTAATGGCCATAGTGCCTGCACAAACCTAACACCATTGTAGCCTAGTTCCAGTGATCAGATAACGTCTGGTAGAGAATCGTTTCCCATCTGAAGGTTTTATTAATGACTCATGCCTGGTTTCAGTCTCTATTTACAGCTGCCATGTACCACCTGAGGCTTTGTGCAGTCTTCTTTGTATATACTGTCCCAGGAGAGGTAATAATCTGCTTTGGAGAAGTGTTTTTATTTAGTTGACGCTGGTGATGCCTTACATATTGAGTGACAGTGTACTACGAGTAAAGTGTTATCTGGTGACATGAGACATTGGACAAACTGCCTGAGGATGCCCATTTCGACCATTCTTGCTGGAGACACTCTTGAAAATGGTCAGTCCATAGTGTTAGGTAAAATTACTTGGTCAGTAAAAGAGGGACCACTTATGAATGGGTAGTGGGTGAGTGGTGTCTTGGTACCTCTGCAGCTACACTTAGTTGTCCACCTGGCAGGAGAGCTAGGCTGGGAAAAAAACCTGTGTAGGACCTCATACAAAGTGCTAAGGGAGAATGTAACAACCAAAAGGTTGTTGTCTATTACCACCAACAGCAACCACTGGTACGGGCCAGTGCACAATGGTATGCTAAGAACCTAGTAACCAGCAACCTCAAATGCGGGGCTTAACTAATGCTGGAAATAAACCTTTTAAGTCAAACAAGTCAATAAATATATAACTCTGAAGATGAAGACTTTCAGAGACCACTACGAGACAGTAATTTTTAGTGCTTTCATTTTAGAACAGATTGATCAGGGAATGTTCACTGGAGATTTAAACAACAAACTGTAGCAAAGAGAAGCGTTGTGGCAACTTTTGTTAGGGGCAGATCATTCACCTGGTTTAAATGAGACTGTTAATTTAAAATGTTTTTTGAGTGATAGATAGATTTAGTACGAACAATAATAGTTAAATATGTTTTTAAGAAAACAAGTCAAGTAATAATATTTCATGTTTATATACATAATTTATACTCATATTCATTTTTTATACATTTTTTAACAATTTGTTAGGTTTTATTAGGACATGTATTTGATTATTCACAGTTTGTGATTATTTTTCATTTATTTAAGTATCTATTTACTTTTATTAGAAGGTTTAGAAATGTACTATAGAACATTTATATACTTATAAACATAAGAAAGTTTTTGAACAGTAAAGGAAGATTTGAAAGTGTTTTAGTAGGTGGGTGCATTTCGTGCGCACATATACACACATGCATTTGTCAAGTATACATTTGTATATACACACATATACATATGTATTTTATAAAGAGACAAAAGATATTAAAATACTCTTTTCATACTCAATTCATATGAATTTAAGAAGATGATAAATTTACATTATACATATAAAGATTATTTACACATGAATGTACACAAGGTTTAAAGACTAAAGGTGGTTAATTAATATAATGACATCATTTCCTTTATTGTATGTATAAAAGAAGAGTGTGGGAAGTCTCTTCTTTTTCTGAAGAAGTTCACTGTAATAAACGTGAAAGAAAGCACTAAAAATTACTGTCTCGTAGTGGTCTCTGAAAGTCTTCATCTTCATTTGTTTTTCAGTTGGTTTTGTTCATTGTTTATTACTTAAATATATAACGCTCTCTCTCTCTTTCTCTGTCTCGCTGTGTATATATCTCTATGTATATCTATATTTAATCTATATACAATATAGATAAAATAATAGAGACAGTGTGATATTATATATAAATAATATATATAATATATATATATATATATATATACACACACACACGCACACACACACACACACACACACACACACACACACACACACACGCACATACATATGTAGCTAGTGACACACTTGCATACTTTTCTAACATACACAACTTATTCTACACACAGACACACACACACACACACACACACACACACATATATATATATATATATATATATATATATATATAAATATATATATATATATATATAAAACTACATACATACATATATATATAAATACATACATACACACACACATATATAGATATAAATACATACATACACCCATATATAGATATAAATACATACATACATATATATATAACTTTTATGTATATATATATATATATATATATATATATATATATATATATATATACATATATATATATATATATATAAATATAAATATATAAAGACAGATGCACACGGATGCACTTAAAATTCTCACAAACATAAAATAATTTTCTGTCTGCTGCTACATGTACAGAGCAATCCACATTAGCATACAGGCACACCGTTGTGAGCCAAAAGATAATAATCAGACTGAAGAACCCAGCAGGACTATTTATTTCTTGAAATATACAGATGGATGTCTTCTTTTATATATTCAAGTTTTTGGTTTACATGTATTAACCTTGTACTACACTTGCACAACATCCCTGAATAGGTGTGTGTGAGTACGTGATTGTGTGTGTTTATGATTGTAGTAATCTCCCATGAGAAGGTAATTTCATGACAACTGCAAATTATTAAAGTACCAAATGGAGGATGGACAACCTGACTTCAATTAAAGTTCTTCTCTGTAATGCATTGCCTTCCTCTTGAAGTTCTTCACATTTGATCAGAAACAGAGAAGATTGAGTGAAATAGCCATATGACAATATACAGTGAGTTCTAACAATCAGAGCTAAAGTGTAACTTGAATTAGGTTTAGGCATAACACTTTGCTAGATATGACTTCACTTAGAGGAGATGTTAATAAAAGGTGGCAGACAGACTTGCCTGATGAAAAGCTAATTGTTTGCTGCAACAAGGTAGAAACCCATAACAATAGAGAGTTTGAATGCCTGAAAGGAAGAAGACAGGTGTGGCGTGAGTCAAGCTGAATGTTTAGAAGAAGAAGGTGGAATTACATAACAAAGAAGGACAAGCAATCTCAAAGGAACAAAAAACATTTATTTTGAATTCAGCTGAATTGTTCAAAGGATGTATTCAGAATTCCATAACAAAGGTGGGTGAGGTGACCAACATGAATACCACAAAAAACATCCTCCAAGTGTTTGAGTCACAGCTAGTATAGCAGGTTTCCACTGCTGACTTCTACGGGATAAACTCTCATGCCGAACACCAATGGAAGCAAATGTAGGAATACTTTTGAAATGTGATGATCTGTGGAGACAAAGTCTACATATTAATGACAGTATGCAAGACTGGAGAGAGGTTTACCAAAATACTGATTGAAAAGCAGTTGAGAGGAAAAAATGAAGAGATATCCAGAGGTAGACCACAGCATGCATGCTAGCTCTCCTGGTGTATACACAATTTGAAGGCCAGCAATGGGCTAAGAGTAAAGGAGACCATTAACTAATCTATTTGACTGCAGTAGAAGCAGGTGGCCATGGGACCATCTCTGGAAATTGAAATAGTAATATCGATTGAATATGTAATGAACTGCGACTCAACATTCAGAAAGTATATCTGCTGTTAACATTCACACAATGCTAAGTCAGGGGAACAACTCTATTTGGTACTAAGGTTTATGTCACAGGAAGGGCATGTGACATCCATCAATTACAGCTAACGAGAAAATATTATCCTAATATTGTATTCCTACAGCTCTATGTGGTATTCTATACCATATTACAATGGTTGATTTCTATGCCAGAGTCAGCACATAATGTGTAATTGACACTTTTCAGTAAGGGATAGATGACATACGGGGACACAAACTTCAAATGTAGATGAGATAAAATATTATATGAAGTGATCAACTGTATTTCAGAGATATGATATGCAGTTAAGCACTCCAAAATGCTCACACACACTGAAACACACATGTATCTAAAAAAAAATGTATATATGTATATATATATATCTACATATCTATATATATATATATATATATATATATATATATATATATATATATATATATATATATACAGAGAGAGATGTCTCTCACTCTCTCTCTCTCTCTCTCTCTCTCTATATATATATATATATATATATATATATTTATATATATATATATATATATATATATATATATATATATATATATATATTTTATATATATATATATATATATATATATATATATATATATATATATATATATTTTTTGATAAAATGCGCACACACACACACACACACACACACACACACACATATGTGTGTGTGTGTGTATGTATATATATATATATATATATATATCTATCTATATATATATATATATATATATATATATATATATATATATATATTCAAAATTCTGATATGCCACAAATAACCACAGTCAGACTGCAGGTTCTTTTTTCCACTTTTGTCTGACTGATTCACAAACTTCATCAGTTAAGTACTGGTTTTGTAACAAGTATGCTAGGTGTAAATGTATGCCTTAGCATACATACCTGTCATAGGATCATAGGAAATTAGTAGGCTACTGGCCATAGTGCACTTAAAAGGCTGGCCACATTGAAGCCGTGTTTGCATAAGGAGCATCAAATGCCCATGCACAGAAGGTTCACTGGTGAAACACCCGGTGTGAGTTTATGGCTACCCCTTGCAATCCCTCTGCTTGCATTTGAAGCAAGCTTATGAGATGCTTTGTTTGCCTGCAGGTGGTAGTCTGTTACAAAGGTGTGCTAACCTGTGGGACACATATCTTCCCCTCCATGAGATTCTTTGCTTGCCATATTACAGGTTCTGGTCTTTAGAATGAGTAACCCATGTACCGTTTCACTTGCGGATATGAGCTTTTCCGGTAAAGCATGGTCAGAGATAGCCTTGTAGGCAATGGAGAATTTGCATCTGAATAGTCTGTATGAAACATAATCAAGTGACAGTGAATTGAGCTGATACACATGGGAATGTTGTGAAGACTTTGATTTGTCTTAGTGAGGAGCCATGGTTGTTTCTCCAATTGCTGAAGCAGCTTGGAAAGGTACAAGCTAGAATGGCCATTGTACTCACTTACTGTCATGATGATGGAATAGTACAGGGTGGTCATGTAGGCGAACCCTTACCTATGTGGTGAGCAGAGAAAAATGGCCTTCTTACCACTACAGATAAACGGTGATGAGAGGAAGGAATGCTGTAAACCCATGAGTCCAGGTCTCTCACCACTGAGTGTGTACTTAGGATATGGATGTTGATGTGGTAGTTAACAGGAACTTTGCTATTGCCAAAGGCTATGCCAGAGATGCAAATATGCAGCCAAACTGGAGGCTAAGCTCCCTCCACCCAAGACTGGAACAGACAGTCATGAGGACAAGGTTAACACTTTTCACCACACTTCCAGCCACACACAGACCTACTAAACCAGCACTGTCAAAAAATAGACATAAATACATTAAATTATACTTGGAGGCTCTAAGTAAAAACCTGCAAAAGCATCAGAGACCTCCAAAGCAGACACCCAAAAAACCTGCACCTTCCGTCACAAACCAGACAACATATAAAACACAAAACCAGTGTGCCGCACAATCACAGCCCTTAAGGTGAAATAACATACTTAACACACTAGTAGTAGGCGACTCTATAGTCAGGCACACTGACGTCCCACTCACTAGGCTGGACAAGGAGAAGGTTACTGTTAGCTGCCTGTTGGGAGCCAGAATCTGACATGTAACACAAGCACTCAGGTCACTCCAGAACAAGTACAAATATGACTCTGTCATTGTGCGTGTTGGTGGGAATGACCTGAGACGTACCTCCCTGGACAACATGAAAAGAGACATGGAAGAGCTCTCTGATCAGGTAGCTCAGGCAGGTATGACCCTGATCCTGGGTAGCATACTGCCCTCACCAAGAATGATACCTCAGTGTAAAGAAAAAATGATTAGTTTCAACAATTGTCTGATAGCCTGGGATGACATGCTCAACAAGCCTTGTTGCTTCGCAAGAGACGGCTTGCACCTGTCACCCTTAGGCTTTCAAATACTGGCCAAGGCTCTTGCTGCCCCATAGTCCTTTTTTAGGCATTGCTCAAAAGTGAAACCCACCTGTGTAAACAGCACAAATAAAAAAATGATGCTTATGCTACTCAACGCCAGGAGCTTAAATCTCAAAATACACGCGCTCGAAGGACTCCTCAGTATGGAGAACATTGAAATCTGTTCAGTAAATGAAACCTGGTTCAAGGCTCCAGAGAGCACCCCAGCACTACTGGGCTACAACTTATACCACACATTTCGTCCACAGAACACGGACCAAAACACAAAAGGCTCTGGGACATCTGTGTGCAACTAACATTGGGCAAATCTGCAGTGCAAACTGTGGCCTGCTACAGATCACACTCCATGACCCAGGACCACTACTCCACCTTTCTGGAGACACTGCAAAACATGATGGTCCTAACGAACACCCTGATATTGAGTGATTTCAATTACCCTACCATTAACTGGGAAAACTACTCGAGTAAAAAATCCCAGGCCCAGTGCTTCCTGGAGTTTATCAACTCCAATGCCATGGATCAGCTGGTAAACTCCCCTACCAGAGGTGAAAACATATTGGAAATGGTAATCGCCAACATGGGCGACAGGTGTTCTGCACCAGAGGTCAACCCGTCACTGGTAAGATCAGACCATAAACTAATCACTCTGGATGTCCACACCCCACCACAAACACCAAGCAAGGAAACCACAGGTAAAAACTTTTCTAAAGCAAACTTCACCTTACTTAACACAGAGGTGGTAAGTTTCACAGCCCCCACACTAAAGCATAATGCTGCCCAAGATGTACAAACCTTTACAAATGCACTCTATGAGCACCTACAAGGATGCATGGATCATGCCATCCCTAGCAAAATCAAGACTCACTCCCCTAAGAGAAGGAATCCAGTCTGGTGAACCCCTGCCATAAACAGGCTATACAACAGAAGGAGGAAACTAGTTCAGAAAAAAAGCTAATCCCAAGAAGGAAACACACCCCTGATCAGTAAGAAACTAAGGTCCCTCATAAAATCATCCACGGCTAACTGCGAAAGAAAAATAGCCAAGGATTAGGAAGATAACCACAGAGCTTTCTTTAGCTATGTCAAGAATCTAAGTATCAACTTGCAGAAATGCTCTGAGCTAGTGAAAAATAGCTGAAATTATAATGACCATACTGATATTGCCAACATCTGGGCAGATAGATTCAATGCAAACTTCACCCCCTCTCACTCCCAAAAGGGCCCACAACAATACCAGAAAAGTGTAGTGTCCCAGAAAGCACAGACGCACAGGTGAAAAAAAGCCCTTTCAAAAGCCAAAAACACAACATCAATGGGGACAGATGGTGTCCTAGGCTGCGTCTTGCACGAACTACAGAATGAACTAACCCCCTACCTAAACAAGCTGTTCGACCTCAGCCTCTCCACAGGCTATGTGCCCATAGAATGAAACACGCCAATGGTTATTCCACTCCACAAAGGAGGGGCCACAACTGACCCTGGTAACTATTGCCCCATAAGCCTGACTAACCTGGTCTGCAAGACTATGGAGCGCATCATCATGGAACTCATTAACAAAGACATTGG
The DNA here is from genome assembly GCF_019279795.1 of Protopterus annectens. Lineage (NCBI taxonomy): Eukaryota > Metazoa > Chordata > Ceratodontiformes > Protopteridae > Protopterus > Protopterus annectens. Next base: position 1,800,970,097 of record NC_056732.1, read on the forward strand.
GAACATCCAAAATAATTGACCTAACCCAGTTCAGCTTTGTAAAGGGCAGATCTTGCCTACTAAACCAACTACTAAACTATTTCACTTCTTCGAGACAATCATCAAGGCCATAGATGAGGGAAAGGTGGTTCACACAGCCTACCTTGACCTCGCCAAGGCTTTAGACACCATTCCCCACTCGGGTATTATAGAAAAACTCACCATCCTGAACAAAAAATCCAATGTCACAAGATGGGTTGCCAGCTGGCTTATGGACAGAACTCACACGGTAAGAATCGCGTGCTCCAGGTTCCACTCTAAACAAGTCACAAGCTGTGTCCTGCAAGGCTTGGTCTGGGGACTCCTACTATTCGGCATATACTTCTCAGAAGTACAGGCAAACAAAGGATAACTATGGCAAACCAAGTTTGCCGATGATGGCAAACTGGGAGCCATAACTGACTGGCTGATACGGAGATCCTCCAAAAGGGCCTTACTAAGACGGACACCTGGTGTCAAACTCATGGTCTCAAGCTAAATGACAAAAAAATGCATAGTCATCCCATTATGGAAAAACAAAACACCCATAAACTATCACATAGGTGGCAGCCCCATTAATACAGAAGAGGTAATAAGAGATTTGGGGACCCAGCTAGATAGTAATCTTTCCTTTGACAATCAGTGTCAAAGTAGTTAGGAAATCCTTCTAAGTGGCCCATCTAATCACTAAAGGGTTCACATCTAGAAATAAAGAGATTATAGTGCCCCTCTACTCATCACTCATCAGACCCATCATAGAGTACAATGGCCCATTTGGGATGTACCTCACAAGACACTTCCAACAGCTGGAAAGACCACAAAAGTACCTCACCAAGAGGATTACTGGCCTCAAACATATGTCCTATGCAGCCCGACTGAAAAAACACCAGCAGTACTCAGTGGCATATCGCTTACTCAGAGGTGATCTCTCCCTGACTAACAAACCCATGTCCAGCTCAGAACTGATGAACATGCTCCACCTTTACAAATTCAACTCAATGTGAGACGTGCTCTAGTCAGCTAAACCTCGTCACTAAATAGAACATACTGGATGGATAGATTCCTGTCACAGAAACTCCCCATGCTTTGGAACAAAATTCCTAACTACATTAGGCCAAGACCCTCTCTAACACTCTTCAAGAGAAACCTTGATGAGTGGATGAGTAACAGAAAATATACCCCTGGGATCACTGGTTTGGCTGTGCTTGACAGAGGCTCAGTTAATTAATCAATGGGGCAACAAAAGCAGACACACTTGGGCTAGGCTTATAAATGCCCTCGGACAAATAGCTTAGTACCTACCTATGAACCAATGATTATGATACATTCTTTTGTATTGTGTTTAAGCCCATCACTTTGGCATCAATCCTTCGTTTGTGTTATCCCCTCTTGTAGCATGTTTACGTCATTTAGAGATTTTAAGACTGCTTCCATTTTTCAGTCATCAGCAAACTTTGTGAGGCAAAGTTATATTGCATTGCAGTGACTGAATAATCCCTGTGGGACAAAAATGGTTACAGGTCTGCTGCTAGTGGTGTATTACCCTATTATGATTATATGTCTAGCAGTTTTGATGTCCCATTGACAAATACTTCATGTTGAGGGGCAAGTATTTGAACATTAACTATTGCTTTGTTGATAAGGTTCATGATGTTTCGCTGCATTTCCTTGGATATAAGGATAGTCAGGCTAATAGGTATATAGTTACCAGGGTCAGAGGAAGTAACATCTTTAACCAAGTAATATAAAGATAGAAGTATTCCATTCAGCTGAGGCAAATATGGTACTTATACTATGATTGAAAAGAGTACCCAGTGGTGTTGAGAAATTCTTGTTGCAGCCCATGTTGGATGCAGCCTGGGCTGTGAGGAGTTCCCATAGATGCTGTTTTTTTTTTTTGTCCTTTGAGAGTTGGTAATTAATGAACTGCTATTAAGAGGATGGTATACAACTTAGCATAGTTGATACTTCCATCTGATGGTGGGTGGTGCAGCGATGATGTTCATACCATCCTGTGATAGGCTATAACATACTTTGGAGAAGTTCTTTACTTAATTTGCTGCTATTGGTGGGTATGACATGTTGAGTTTGTGTGTACTTGGAGTAAAGGGTTATCAGTGAACATGAGGCATTTGGAAAACTGCCATGAGGATGCCCACGGAGATGTAGCTGGCATAGAGAATACTATGTGAAATTGTGTGACCGTACAGTTATGTAAATTTTATGGTGATGAAAACAGGTCACCCGTATGAATGGCAAAAGTGTTCAAAGGCATGTTCTTACCTCTGAGGCTTGTCTTATTGCTCCATCTGACAGTAAAGGAGTCTAGAGAAAAAAACAACATTTGGAATCACAGAAAAGGGCTAAATGTAAATCTAAGAATCCAAATGTTTGTATCTGTAATCACCAATGGTAAACACTGATACACATCACTGAACCACAGCCCATAAGGCATAACAACGTACCCAACACTCTAGTCATAGGTGACTCTATAGTCAGGCACACTGATGTTCCACTCACCAGGCTAAACAAGGCAAAAGTTACTGTCAGCTGCCTGTCAGGTGCCAGGATCCGCCACATAACGCATGCACTCAGGTCACTCCACAACAAGTACAAATATGACTCTGTCATTGTCCATGTTGGTGTGAATGACCTGAGACGTACCTCCTTGGACTACATGAAAAGGGACATGGAGGAGCTCTCCAATCTTGTAGCCCAGGCAGGTATGACCCTAGCCATGAATAGCATCCTGTCATCACCTAGAATGATGCCACAGTACAAGGACAAAATGATTGACTTCAACAATTGGCTAAGCTTCTGGTGTCATTCTAAGGGGATCCAGTATCTGTCTGCCTGGGATGACATGATCGACAAGCCACGATGCTTTGCCAGAGGTGGCCTGCACCTGTCACCCCTGGGATTCCGGATACTGGCTAAGGCTCTAGCCACCCCTATAGTGCCTTTTTTAGGCAAGGTTCAAATGACAAATTCACCACCCTAACAGGTACAGGCAAGAAGAATCTGAGGGTATTGCTACTCAATGCTAGAAGTCTAAACCTCAAAATGCACTCTCTCGAGGCACTCCTTAAAATGGAGAACATTGACATCTGTGCAGTGACAGAGACCTGGTTCAAGGTTCCAGAGAGTACCCCTGCATTTCCAGGCTATAATTCATACCACACCTTTCGGCCACCTAACCTGGACCAAAACACTAAAGGCAGAGGCGTGTCCATATTCATTAAGGATATCCACACCTCCAGGCTAGTTGCTCAGCATAATGCATCCGAGATTATCCAAGTGCAACTAACTCTGGGCAAGACCGCAATCCAAATTGTAGCTTGCTACAGATCCATCACCATGTCCCAGGATTCCCACTCCTCATGTCTTAATACACTGGAAAATATTAGGGTACAACCTAACACCCTAATAATGGGTGATTTCTACTACCCTACCATTAACTGGGAAAACTACTCATGTACCAACTCTTGTGCTCAACGTTTTCTGGAATTCATAAATTCCAATGCCATGGATCAACTTATCCACACCCCCACCAGGGGCAGCAGTATCCTAGACCTGGTTATTACCAACATGGGCAACCGGTGCTCCACACCAGAGGTCAAATCCTCGTTGGTCAGATCCGACCATAAGCTAATCACTCTAGACATCCACATCCCTCCCCCACCCCCCATTAGGGAAACCACAGTAAAAAATTTCTCCAAAGCCAACTTCACGCTTCTTAAGACAGAAGTGGCAAACTTCACGGCACCCATGCTGATGGACAATAGAGGTATGACTGCTGAATCCTACACAAATGCACTTTATAAACACTTACATGAGTGAATGGATCGTGCAATCCCTAACAGAACCAAGATGCTATCCTCCAAAAAAAGGAAGCCAATCTGGTGGTCCCCTGCCATAAACAAACTCTACAACAAACGAAAGAAACTGTTGCAAAACAAGTAAAATCCCATGATTGGAGAAACTCCCTGGTCAGCTTCAGTAAGAAGCTGAGATCCCTCATAAAATCCTCCAAAGCTAGTTATGAAAACAAAATTGCCACTGACTCTAAAGACAACCACAAAGCGTTCTATAGCTATGTCAAGAATCTCAATGGCAACACTCAGATCTGCTCTGAGTTACAGCACAATGGCACTAAATATATAGAACCAACGGATATTGCCAACATTCTGGCAGATAGGTTCAGTGCTAACTTTACCCCTCTGTCATCCCCTAAAGGGCCCATCTCTATACCAGAAGAATGCAAAGTTCCTGTAATCACGGCTGCACAGGTCAAAAACACACTATCCAAAGCCAAGAACACAGCATTCATGGGACCTGACGACATCCCAGGCTGTGTTCTACATGAACTACAGAACGAACTGGCACCCCACCTAAGTACCATGTTCAATCATAGCCTCACCTCAGGCTATGTTCCCACTGAATGGCGCACAGTGACAGTTATCCCACTCCACAAAGGGGGAGCCACCACAGACCCCGGAAACTACCACCCCATTAGCCTAACGAGACTGGTCTGCAAGGCTATGGAGTGTATCATCATGGAACTTATAAACAATGACATTGGTAATCTCCAAACTCAGGACCCCACCCAGTTTGGTTTGTAATAGGCAGGTCATGTCTCCTAAACCTGATAGACTTCTTTGAAGCAGTCACCAAAGCCGTAAATGAGGGTAAGGTGGTTCACACAGCCTATCTATATCTCGCCAAGGCTTTTGACACCATCCCCCACTCTGGAATTATAGATAAACTCACTAAACTAGGTATAAATCCCTATGTCACAAGATGGGTTGCCAACTGGCTCACTGACAGAACCCACACTGTGAAAGTAGCAGACTCCAAATCCAGCTTCAGACCAGTGACAAGTGGAGTACCACAGGGTTCAATCCTGGGTCCTCTCCTGTTTGGTATCTACTTCTCTGAAGTACAGGCCAACACAGAAGGTCTTTGGCTAATGAAGTTCGCAGATGACGACAAACTAGGAGCCATAATCAAAACTCCAAAAGATGTGGACATCTTACAAAAGGGCCTTGCTGAGACAGATGCCTGGTGTCAAAGCCATAGCCTCAAGCTCAATGCCAAAAAGTGTATTGTCATTCCTTTTGGTAAAAACTCAGTACCCATGAACTACCACATAGGTGGTAGTCTACTTAACACAGAAAGTGTGATAAGAGACCTTGGGACACAGGTGGACAGTAGTCTCTCCTTTGATAATCACATTGCCACAGTAGTCAGGAAATCCTTCTATGTGGCACACCTCATCACAAAAGGTTTCTCATGCAGGAAAAAAGAGGTAATTGTTCCCCTCTACTCGTCACTCATTAGACCCATTATAGAGTACAATGTCCCTTTTGGTATGTACCTCACAAGACATCTACAACAACTGGAAAGGCCACAGAAATACCTCACAAAGAGGATTACTGGCCTCAAAGAGATGCCCTATGCAGACCGTCTCAAAAAACTGCAGCTTTACTCCATTGCATATCACCTACTCAGAGGCGATCTCTGCCTAACACACAAAGCTATGTCAAACCCAGAGCTTTTAGCCATGCTCCACTTAAAGAAATCCCAATCCCTACGAGCTACACGCTCTAGGGACCTAAACCTCATCATCACAATAAACAGAACATGCTGGAGGGATAGATTCCTGTCCCAGAGACTTCCCATACTCTGGAACAAACTACCTATCTATATCAAACAAAGCTCCTCATTAGCACTCTTCAAGAAAAATCTTGATGATTGGATGGGAGATAGGAAATTTACCCCGGGGATCACTTCTGTGGCTCTGCTCGACAGTGGCACAGGAAAATAATTTTCTTGGGTGGCAAAAGCCAGGGTACCTTTGGCTAGGCTTATATAGGCCCTAGGGCCAATAGCCTAGTACCTACCTATGAACCTATGAAGGATGGTGCACTACACTCAACAAGAGCACATGCGGGGCATACGTACTATTAGAAACAGCCCTGTTAATGCGAACTAGCCAATAAGTATGATGACCCTGAGCTCTATCCCGATCAGCCGCAATCACATGCTAACTAGACCTGACTCTACTCTTTGTTCATGTCAGGCAAAAGGTCGAATCTAGACTTGCCCTGATGTAAAGTTATTTGCTCAGAGAAAGATGCCTGAAGTGCTTTAAAAAAGGTAGGACAAGTGATCTGTAGATGTAAAGATGCACACACATATGCTGAAAGTGTAGTAAGCACAGTAAGTCTAGCATCTTCCAGTGTAAACTTAAATATCATCACCCGCAGCTCAATAATAAATGAGGAATACCATGATAATCAAACTGATATGTGCAGAAACATATATATAAATGAACTACACCAGCATCTTCCACAGCAGTTTCAAGTGATTGAATAAAAGCTGTGTGAGATATATATCAGTTTTGCCAGAAGTTGAATGCATTGCACATGGTACGATTATGTATGTCTTTTTGTTATTAGTGATGTGACCCTGGAGTTGCTGTATCTAAATTAAAAAAGGTGATGGGAGCAACATGGGTTAACCTTTGTTGACCTATGCTTTCACTTTGACACATGACTGCTTTTATCGGTATATATCACACACCATGCCTTGACTTTGCAAAGGCTTTTCACACAATCCCACATTCAGGCATTAACTATCACCTTTTCAAACTGAATGTAGACCCCCTTCATTGTAAAATTGGGTTGCCAACTAGTTCACCATGTGGGTGCACACTATCAATTTGGGTGACTGAACAAGAACCAACAGAACTGTTAAAAGACAGATACCACAGGGGTCATTGATGGGCCCCCTAATCATCATGTAAATACTTTGAGGTTCAGGACAAAACTACAGGGTTGTGGCAGACCTAGTTGGCAGACAACTGCAAACTAAGTGAAATCAGTAAATACAACAATGCTCTCAGCAGAATACGGCATAGTCTCAGTTTTGTACTTACATACTGTACATAGTCAAAGCTGACACTTCCCTTCATTTGTAATTTTCTCTTGGCAACTATATTTTTTATTTTTTTATTATTTTTTCCTGTTGCTTCCTTGTTGTACTGTTTTTCATTGAAATGACTATTCGTAAATTGACTATTGCTTTCTAATGTTTTGTGCTTTTGTCTTTGGTAAATTAACTAGAGCCGTTCTCCTTGGGTCTCCACTGAAAGTGAGCCCCTGACGTAGTTGGACCTTCATGGTTAACAATTGTGTCACATATATAAATAAATCAGATATATAATATCTAAAGATAGATATAGCTATAGATATGCAGATACTCACTTTCACATACAGCCATATGTCTCGATATCTATATTGAAATGTAAACAAATATATAGGTATTCTATACACATATATAGATGGACAGATACATACATCGAGTAATATATATATATATATATATATATATATATATATATATATATATATATATATATATATATCTATATACACATCCATACATACATACATATCTATATATATATATATATATATATATATATATATATATATATATGGTTCCCTGTCAGAAGCCTAAAACACTATAAGCCTGAAAATCAAAATCCTGAAACCAAAAGCCTGAAAATTCAAAATCCCGAAAACCCAAAATCCTGAAACTCAAAATCCTGAAAACACAAATAATGCTAATATGTCACTATAAAGACACTAATATCTACCAACTGACCCTAACCCTAACCCTAAGGTCCGTCACTATCGCACACTCACCTGACCCGCGCCCTAACCCTAACTCACTTAAACCGCCCTGTCACTATTGCATACATGCCTAACCTGCGCCCTAACCCTAACTCACTTAAACCGCCCCTAACCCTAACAGAAAACCAACCGCACACTTACCTGAACCCATCGCATGACCTAACACCACAGGGCTAACAATAGCAAAGCCACAATGACATCAGTATGTCCATTTTGTGTTGGATGTTGGCAACCATTGTGGTGGTGTCAAAAGGCTGTTTCTGAGTACTGGAGTTAACAGATTTGAGGATTGTTTTGAGCAACTGAGTGTGAGCATAACTAATTAACACAGCAAAAGGATGGGTAGTTATGCTGATAAACTGAAATAAGTCTAAATCGGTAGAGTCGGTGTCCAGATTCATGTGGTGAGGTCCTACACTGGTCAATGAGTTGAAGCGGTGTCCTACCAACAGTTAATTACACCAGAAGTGTATTCATGGAATCATGCTGTGGGACCAGTAAGGAGGTGTATTCATCTGTAATGCGAATTTGTACACTGCCTATTCTGTGTTTTCACATCTTCAGTTTGTGGTCAGAAGGTGTGGTACGGGGCGTAAACTGGTATGGCTTGGGTTTTTCCAACAGTCTTTGCACCAGGTATCTGTGACTGCAGAAATGTCTGCTTCGTGCAAGGTGCAGACTGCTTCCGATGAGTCCAGTAAGCTATTAAGACTGATACTGTTTAGCAACATGATGCTGAGGTTGTTTAAATGATATATATATATACTATATATATATATACACATGCCAAAAGAGTTTTTACAAGAAATTTTCTGAATAGAAAGTAAACTGGTCTATAACCCAAGTAGTATCGATATGTTTGAGCCTATATATATATATATATATATATATATATATATATATATATATATATATATATATATATATATATGTGTGTGTGTATATATCTATCTATATATATATATATATATATATATATATATATATATATATATATATATATATATGTGTGTGTGTGTGTGTGTGTGTGTGTGTGTGTGTGTGTATTGTGTGTATATATATCTATGTATATATTTATATATGTAGGTTCATAGGTAGGTACTAGGCTATCGGCCCAAGGGCCTACATAAGCCTAGCCAACAAGGTTCACTGGCTTACGCCACCCAAGAAAGTTATTTTCCTGTGCCACTGTCGAGCACAGATACAGAAGTGATCCCCGGGGTGTATTTCCTATTTAACATCCACTCACCAAGATTTTTCTTTAAGAGTGCTAATGAAGAACTTTGCTTGACATAGATGGGTAGCCTGTTCCAGAGTATGGGAAGTCTCTGGGACAGGAATCTATCCCTCCAGCATGTCCTGTTTATTGTGGTGACACGGTTTAGGTCCCTAGAGCGTGTAGCTTAGAGGGATTGGGATTTCTTTAAGTGTAGCATGTCCAACTGCTCTGGGTTTGACAGAGCTTTATATGTTAGGCAGAGATCACGTCAGAGGAGGCAATAAGCTATGGAGTAAAGATGGAGTTTTTGGAGATGGTCAGGGTAGGGCATTTGTTTGAGGCCAGTAATCTTCTTTGTGAGGTACTTCTGTGGCCTTTCCAGCTGCTGCACATGTCTTGTGAGGTACATTCCAAAAGGGGCGTTGTACTCTATAATGGGTCTAATTAGTGTTGAGTAGAGGGGAACAATGACCTCTTTTTTTCCTAGATGAGAACCCTTTTATGATGATGTGTGCCATGTAGAAGGACTTCCTGACTACTGTGGCGATGTGACTATCAAAGTAAAGACTACTGTTCACCTGGGTCCCAAGGTCTCTTATCACACATTCAGTGTTAAGTAGATTGCTGCATATGTGGTAGTTTATGGGTACAGAGAGAGTACAGAGTTTTTACCAAAGGGGATGACAATGCACTTTTTGGCATTGAGATTGAGGCCGTGGCTCTTACACCAGGCATCTATAGGATGTCCACATAATTTGGGGACTTGACTATGGCACCTAGTTTGCGGTCATCTGCAAACTTCGTTAGCCAGAGGCCTTATGTGCTAGCCTGTACTTCAGAGAAGTAGATTCCAAACAGGAGAGGTCCCAAGACTGAACCCTGTGGTACTCCACTTGTCACCGGTTTGAAGTCAGATTTGGATTCTGCACCTTTTACAGTGTGTGTTCTGTCAGTGAGCCAGTTGGCAACCCATCTTGTGAAGTAGGGATTTATACCTAGTTTAGTGAGTTTAGCTATAATTGCAGAATGGGGGATGGTGGTGAAAGCCTTGGCAAGGTCAAGATAGGCTGTGTGAACCACCTTACCCTGATCTACGGCTTTGGTGACTGCCTCAAAGAAGTCAGTCAGGTTCAGGAGGCATGATCTTCTTTCACAAACCCGAACTGGGTGGGATTCAGAATTTGGAGGTTACCTAAGTCTTTGTTTATGTATCTATATATAAATATATATGTAAATATATATATATATATATATATATATATATATATATATATATATATATATATATATATATATATATATATATATATGTGTGTGTGTGTGTGTGTGTGTGTGTGTGTGTGTGTGTGTATGTATGTATAATTAATATATATATATATATATATATAAAATATATATGTGTGTTTCTTTATATATATGTATATGTACCACACACACACACACACACACATATATATATATATATATGTATATATATATATATATATATATATATATATATATATATATATACATATTATATAGATGTGTGTGTGTATTTTCTGATCATGGAGAAGACTCTTCATTCCACCATTGTGTCCTTTTTAGGCAATGTCTCTAGGACTAATCTTATAGCAGAAAATATCTGTGAGAAAGCAAACTTATATTGATGCTGCCTAATTCTAGGAGCCTTAACCGGAAAATGCACTCACGGGAGGCTCTCCTTGAACCGAAAGATGCAGACATTCATGAACTTATGGAAACTTGGTTTAGGGCTGTGGAGACCACCCTTGTCTTACCATGCTGTGCTTCATTGCAGACATTCTGAAGCCAAAATTAGGTAAAAATGAGTACAGACAGTGGAGTCTCTTTCTTCGTTAATGACAGACACACCTCCAGAATGGTTTGCCTGCATGATGCACTGGAAATATTCTAGGTGCAGCTGACAGTTGGCCAGGCACACATTCAAGTTACAGGCCTCTATAGACCCTACTCCATGTCTCAGGACACCCACTCCTCATAAATGACCTAGTTGACTCAATCATGGTATCTGCTAACACCGTAAGCCTTGGTGACTTCAACAACCCCACCAGAGACTGGGTGAAGTAGTCCTGCACTAATGCAATTACACACCAATTCCTTGACCATCAATTTTAACAAAGTAGACCAGCTGGTGTCTTCAACCACAAGGGTAGATAAGATTCTGGAGAGGGTTATCACCAACATGGACAATCGTGGCACCACTCCCATAGAATGTTCCTGTCAGTTGATATCAGACGATCGGTCTGTCTCATTCATATTTTCTATAGTACAAACCACAACTATAACAGGCCTAAAACAACATATCAAAAGCTGAATATAACCTACTAAGGGAGGGTGTCACTGGCTTAACAGAGTACGGCAATGTAGTTTACATCAACCTGTACAACTGCATGGACTCATTCATTACAAAAAGATCAAAAACCTGTTCCTCAAGTAAAAAGAAACCTGTCTGGTGGACATCTTCTATGAAATGGCTTTACAACAAAAGGAAGCAACTGTTGTCCATGTGTAAAAAGGAGCAACTGCCAAATTGGAAAAACTCCCTCCTTAGGCTCAACAAGCAAATGAGATGACTAGTGAAGAAATGCAGTACTAATTATGAATCTAAAATAACAACCTAAAATAAGGGAAACCACTAAGCCTTCTTCAGTTTCATCATTGAGACTCCATGGAAAACCCAAGGTTTGTTCGGAAGTAGTACTTAACAGCATCTCTGATACTGATCGTGTTAAGGTAGACAACCAGAAAGAAGATTGGTTCAGTGCAAGCATTAAACCCCCATCGACACCCAAAGGACCATTAGACATCCATGATACTATTTCCATGCCTCACATATCAATTGATGTAGTGTGAACTGACCTATCCATGTAAAAAAACACAACTTCCATGGGACCTGATGGTATCCCATGATATATTTTTAACCATCTCCAGCCAGAACTAGACTCACCACTGAGCACCCATTTCAACCACAGCCAAAGTACAGGTTTCATTCCAGCAGCATGAAGAGCTACCACTGTCATCCCGTTGCAGAAAGGTGGTGCCACTACTGACCCTATACAATATTGCAACATAACCTGGAGAAGTATGATGTGTAAAGTCATTGACCATATTAATCAGGATGTGATAAACAAGAACATAAGCAATCTCCTAACACTTGACCACACACAGTTTGGATTTGTCAAGGGCAGATCTTTCCTGTTGAACCTGGTTTCTTATTTGAAACATTTCACCAAGGACCTGGATGAGGCAAAGTGAGTACATACAGCATGAATTTGACTTGGCCAAGGCCTTTGACATGATCCCATACTCTGGCACCAGTGAAAAGCTAGCAAAATTAGGAGTAAAGAATGATCTGATTAGGTGGATGGAAAAGTGGCTCAACCATAGGATACACACAGTGGGAAAAGGTACCTACGCTTATGACAGAAGATCTGTCACTATTGTTGTAAACCAGGAATCTGTACTGGGATGTGTACTGCTTGCTGTCTATTTGTTATAATTCCAGGCTATGACTAAATGCCTGTGGCTGTCCAATTTTGTGAACAAATGTAAAATGGGCACTGTGACTGACTCACCATATTTTGTTAATAAAGTGAAAGAGTGTCTCACAGCAAGAAATGACTGGTGCCAAAGTAATGGCCTTTAGCTAAATGATAAAAACTGTATTAGCATACCATTCTGCAAAAACGTGGTCCCCACTGAGTACCACTACATCAGTGGCAAACCCTAAGCACTCAACCTGTGGTGAGAGACCTGGGTATGCAGGTTCACAACAATTTCATATTTGACCGTCAGGTAGCAGCTGTACTAATGAAAAGCCTTGTACTTGGTTCATCTCATAATTATAGGTATTGCATCCAAAAAAAGGAGGTTATTACATGTCTGTACTCCTCTTTTATTAGGCCATTAATTAATGATAAGGAACCATTTGGTACCTCTACAATTTACCTGAACCAAATGGCAAGGTCACATAAATACCTCAGAAAGAGTATACATGGGCTCCAACATCTGTCCTATGCAGGATGGCCTTAAATCACAATCATTTCACTCAGCAACATACAGATTGCTCAGAGGTGATGTGTGTCTTGCTTACAAGGCAATCTGAGTGCCTGCCCTAGCAGAGATGCTCCATATCTGTAAGTATAACTGATTGCGCATTACCGTATCAAAAGTCCAAATTGTAATATGTGACATCAACAAAGGCTGCTGGAGAGACAAGTTTATCTCGCTGAGGCTACACTATGTCTGGAATACACTTCCCAGACACATCAAACATAGCACCTCAATAACATGCTTCAAGTCCAACCTTCATGAGTGGATGGAAAACCAGGTATTTGTCCTTGGGGTTCTAGCCATGTCCCTCATTGCCAGAGGGAACTGGTGTTGACTGTGGTTTCTTTATCAGGATAAACTATTGGATAGGGTTGTAAGGGCTCCATAGCCACTAGCCTAGTCATCTCCTATAATCTTACATCTATATATGTATATATATATATATATATATATATATATATATATATATATATATATATATATATAAAATCTATATGGGTGTACTTCAGAACAACAAAAACGCCGAGACCAAAACAATGAAACCCCACAACACCGAAAACCACATAAGTATAACACACACAAAAACTTACACAAATACATATACAACTGCCCCAAACAACCAACCACACCACCCTACACTACAAATAGGCAGGGTGGCAAGACCTCTGCACCCCACACACCACCCTACTTTAATATTCTAACTCCGAGATCGCACAAACAGACACACAAGGCAAACTCACACCCACACACTACAGTCCATCACACACACACACACCACAGTCACAACATACACTTACACAAAGCACTACCTCTCACAAATACACTTACACATGCATATTCACCCACAGCGGAACACCAAAAGCGTTAAATCAGAATCCCATAACACCAGGATTTTGATTTTCGCGCTTTTCGGTGTTCTGCAGTTTCGTTGTTTTGGTCTCCTTCAAAACACTTTTGATGTTTCGGTCTTTCAATGTTTTGAAGTCGACCCATATATATATATATATATATATATATATATATATATATCACACATACACACACACACACACACACACACACACACACACACACACACACAAATTGGTCTGGATGGTTTTTATGAGTGTATATATATATATATATATGTATATATATATATATATATATATATATATATATATATATATATATGTATATATAGAGTTACACACACGCACACACACACACACACACACACACACACACACACACACATATATATATATATCTGTTTTTAAGAGCAGTTACAGGCATACCTATATGGTGGTTGGGCAAATTAACAAAGGTATAAGTATGCATTTTTGGTAGTTAGTATTACACTATGTTTTTTGCACCAGTTACTTGACTCTCAAATGCTACTCAAGGATATTTACATTTCTGGAGGAATCAGTCATTGCACCCAACTTGGGCGGCCATGGTGGTGCAGCAGTTAGCGTTGTAGTCTCACAGCAAGAGGTTATCCAGTTCAATTATCGGCTGGGGTGCCTTCTGTAAAACAAAACAGAACATGCCGGAGGGATAGATTCCTGTCCCAGAGACTTCCCATACTCAGGAATAAACTACCTATCTTTATCAAACAAAGCTCCTCATTAGCACTCTTCAAGAAAAATCTTGATGATTGGATGGCACATAGGAAATTCACCCCAGGGATCACCTCTGTGGCTCTGCTCAACAGTGGCACAGTAAAATAATTTTCTTGGGTGGCAAAAGCCAGGGTACCTTTTTGGCTGGGCTTGTATAGGCCCCAGGGCTGATAACTTAGTACCTACCTATGAACCTATGAACAAACTCGAAAATGTACTCAACCAGCACACAGAAGCCAGCCAACAATCCAAGAAGACTTTAATGATTGAAATTAAAAGTTTAGCGCTTTCTTCCCCTGTAGGGGCTTCCTCAGAACAACCATCATATAAAATAACCAGCCGTTATATACCCATTACTAATCACATATTACTTAATTAATTAAAAGTCACTCCCCATTAAAGGGAAAGCACACAATAACCATTGAAAAATGTGTTGTAAAATATTAAAAACGTGTTACATAGTAAATATATGAATAAATAGTATAAATACATTATGCAAAACACTAAATACTAATAAATATATAAAACCATACAATTATGAAAAACATACATACAATAATATACATATAATACTAAATGATGTACTCCAGGGCGGCCACGGTGGTGCAGTGGTTAGCATTGCCGCCTCACAGCAAGAGGTTCTCCGGTTCGATCCTCGGCTGGGGTGCCTTCTGTGCGGAGTCTGCATGTCCTCCCTGTGGTTGCGTGGGTTTCCTCCGGGTGCTCCGGTTTCCTCCCACATCCCAAAGACATGCTGCAGGTGGATTGGACACTCTAAATTGGCCCTAGGTGTGCGTGTGAGTGTGCCTTCTGTGGAAGGTTGGGCGCCGGGCTGGCAACTCGACACTGTAAAACTCCACTGCCATTCAATGTGCGGACAAGGTGATCCGCTGTGGCGACCCCTAACCGGGAAAAAGCCGAAAGAAGAAGAAGAAGACTAAATGATGTACTCCAATCAACCCATGATTTGCTTTAGCTTCAAAATGCAAGCTATATTGGAAGTTTCATTAAGCCCTGGAAACCTAGTTGCATCCAGTTTTAACTGTCACTTTAATTCACTACAATCTAAGTGCAAATCAATCACTCTCCCTGAGGGTCCTTACATAACTGTTCCACAATTAAAAATTTAAAACTATGATCTCTATAGTCCTTGATATGTCTATAAAGAGCATTGGTGACCTTGGCTTTCCTAATATCATAAACATGTTTACTAATTCTATTCTTAAAACGCCTACTAGTTTTCACTATATAAAATGCAAAACAATTTTGACACTTAGCCAAGTAGACTATGTTTGAACTACAACAATTATAATGTCCATTGATATAAAAATTAAAGCCAATCATTTTTATCCTTTCCTTGGTCTCCAAAATGTAACTACACCAGTTACAAGTTCCACATTTATAATTTCCTGATGGTCTGTTTGAACAGCCACCCCTGGACCACAAATTCAATTCAAATAAATTGTTCAGGGATCTATCTCTCCTAAATACAATTTTTGGGGGGACTTTTCCAACTTTTTGCCCAATGATTGTGTCAAAACTTAAAATATCCAAATTTTTAAGAATTATTTGTGATACTAAATTGGCATTCAAATTACAAGTCATGATAAAACTCAAAGCATATTCATTAGGGCTATGTTTCCCACCCACATTCCCCATTATGCTACTATCCTCTTCAATCTGCTTCCCTAAAACCCTTTTAGGGGAGCCTCTTAATATGGGTTTATATACCCCCCATACACTTCTTTGTCACCTCTTCAACTGGGCAAAAAATTATAAATGTGGAAGGTGTAACTGGTGTAGTTACATTTTGGAGACCAAGGAAAGGATAAAAATTAATGGCTTTAATTTTTATACCAATGGACATTATAATTGTTGTAGTTCAAACATAGTCTACTTGGCTAAGTGTCAACATTGTTTTGCATTTTATATAGGGAAAACTAGTAGGCTTTTTAAGAATAGAATTAGTGAACATGTTTATGATATTAAGAAAGCCAAGGTCACCAATGCTCTTTATAGACATATCAAGTACTATAGAGATTATAGTTTTAAATGTTTAATTGTGGAACAGTTATGTAAGGACCCTCAGGGGAGAGTGATTGATTTGCACGTAGATTGTAGTGAATTAAAGTGGCAGTTAAAATTGGATGCAACTAGGTTTCCAGGGCTTAATGAAACTACCAATATAACTTGCATTTTGAAGCTAAAGCAAATCATGAGTTGATTGGTGTACAACATTTAGTATTATATATATATATATATATATATATATATATATATATATATATATATATATATATATATATATATATATATATGTATATTATTGTATGTCATGTTTTCATAATTTTATGGTTTTATATATTTCTTAGCATTTAGTGTTTTGCATGATGTATTTATACTATTTATTCATATATTTACTATGTAACCCGTTTTTAATATTTTACAACAGATTTTTCAATGCTTATTGTGTGCTTTCCCTTTAATGGGGAGTGACTTTTAATTAATTAAGTAATATGTGATTAGTAATGGGTATATAAGGGCTGGTTATTTTAAATGATGGTTGTTTTGAGGAAGTCCCTACAAGGGAAGAAAGTGCTAAACTTTTAATTTCAATCATTAAAGTCTTCTTGGATTGTTGGCTGGCTTCTGTGTGCTGGTTCAATACGTTTTGTGGTGCCTTCTGTGCAGAGTCTGCATTTCCTCCTGGTGGTCACGTGAGTTTCCTCCGGGTACTCCAGTTTCCTCCCACATCACCAAGACATGCTGTAGGTGGATTGGACAACATAAATTGGCCCTAGGTATGAGTGCATGCATGTGTATGCCTTTTGTGTAAGGTTGGGCGTCGGGCTGGCACCTTGGCACTGCAAAACTCCACTGTCAGTCATGAGCAAACAGGTAATCCAGTGTGGCAGCCCCTAACCGGGAAAGCTGAAGGAAGAAGAAGAAGTCATTGCACACAACTTGAAGACAACTGCAGATCTGGTCACCCAACAACTCTCTATATTTGCTATGACTTCAGATAATGATATTCCAAACAGGAGGGGTCTAAATGCTGAGCCCTTTGGAACACCACTAGTAACAAGCCTAGGTGTGTTGGTGGATTCCACCACCCTAACTTCATGTGTCCTACCCATGAGCCATTTGACTATCCATCGGGTTGTATAGGGATCTGTGTCTAAATTTTTGAGTTTGTCTACAATACCTAAGTGAGGTACTGTGTTGAATGCCTTTAACAGGTCGAGGTAGGCAGTATGCACTATTTTGCCCATCAGACATTTTCTCAAGTTTCCTTCACAAAGTAATCCACTAGGTATAGAAGGTGTGACCGACCCTTGATGAAACTTAACAGGGGTTGGTCCAGTGTATGATGATTTCCTACGTTTTTATTAGATCCACGATAACTTTTTCCATGGTCTGGTATATAAGACTAGTCCAACTTATGGGTCTATAGTTCCCTGGATCTGTTGATGGTCCATTTTATGTAGAGGGATGACATTTGCAGTCCTGCATTCTAGGTATGAAGCCTGTATGGAGGTTGCTGCTGAATAGACATTCTAGTGGGCCTGAGGCATCATTTTTCAAAATAGATAGGAAGCATATGTCAGTGTTATCAGAGCTCATTTCTGCAGTGTGTTTATCTCTGGAAAGCACAGTGAGAACCCGTACTTTAGTAACAGTGAGGGATAAGTGGTAGAGGGTATTTCCTAGGGAATAAGTAGTCATTTATTATTTATTATTTTTAATTTATTTAACATCTGTTTACTGGGAAAATGTCCAGCTGGGAAGAGTTGAACATTTATAGTGGAGGCCAAGGGAGAAAATCTCTATACAGTAGTATATAAGATATGAAAAAAATACATTATTAAATACAAATACAGACATAAAATAGACAGTAAGTATAGATAGCATACAGTCATTGTTGTTTGTCTTTCGGCTTTTTCCCAGTAAGGGGTCGCCCCAGCGGAACTCCGGTCCGCTTATGATTGGCAGTAGATTTTTACGAAATGCCGAGGTGCCAGCTCGATGCCCAACCTTCAACGAAGGCACACCCATTTACGCATGCATCTCTTTCAAATGATACAGTACAACACAATAATAGTAATGATGCACAGTGAGCCATAGAGAATTGTAGAGTACAACATTATCATAACAGACAAAATTTGTAGTTAGATGGATATTTTTGGCTGGGTTAAATTATACATTTAGCAGAAACAGCATTGAGGCCTGACTTCTTTTTGCTAGTATAGAACATACATCAGCAGAAACAATACTGGTTTATACATTTTATAAAAATAGTTCACTGTAGTGTTTGTTGGTGGACATGTATGATGGTGGTATACATAGATAGTCAGAAATACACAGTCAGCTGACAGAGTATGCAGAACTTATAGTTGAAATAAGATTGCCATCAGCTTCATTGACCAGTAGTGTTAAAAGACGTTAGGTAGGAGAAGAGGAAGTGTGTATAGGAGTGTTTGTAGGTATTACCTAGGGCTAGTACATGAGGAAGACCATGAGTTCTGCAAGTGTAACTTAATTACATGTGTTATCTAGTGATCAGATGTCAAGAGACATTGCATGTCAGGTTTTTGCAACATCAGTGTCTATGACAAATCTTCAAACGCTCAAAATTTCGAATGTTACATGGTCGAGACCAAACGTTCGAAATTTTAAGTGTTCGAAGACTGACTTTCAATGGCACCGTACGGTACAGATAGGGAGAATTTCCATTTTCTGCACTGAAGTGCGGTCTCATAGTCTGTATGTATATAAGTAGGGAAAGTGTGGGTGTGCAGCCCCCCATGTGGGGGGTGCAGGGTGGCTTGCCCCCTACTCATGCTGTTAAAGTGTTATTTATTTTTATTTTTTTTTTTTATTTTAATGTTCGAACATCCAAATGTCGAACCTTTGGTCTCGACCATGTAATGTTCAACATTTTGGATGTTCGAACATTTAACATAGACCTCAACATCAATATCATAGAGAGCGTCTTTAGCATACAGAGTAGTCATGCTCAAATGATATGAACTCTGTCTTTTACTTGTACCTTATTGCTGTTGTGTAACACTTTTGAGTAAAGTTAGTGTCGTCTACTCTTATCTTGTCAAGGCTTTTCTCTTTGCACTATAAGGTTGAGCTGTATGCCTTCAGTTATAACTAAAATGTCATGAAATCACAAGAAATTAATGGCTTTTATTTCATGTATATTCCTATATGCTAGACATACTTTTTTGTGTCTAATTAGAAATAGTCAGTACAACTTTATGCATGATGGGAGATCGCAGATATACCCCAGGGATTACCTCAGTGTCACTGCTCGACAGAGGCACAGCAAAATAATGGGTATAGTTCCCCATACTAAAGGGGTGGCGTAAGCCACAAAACTATGGGCTAGGCTTGTAAATGCCCTCGGGCAGATAGCCTAGTATGAACCTATGAACCTATGAAACCTATATATAAATAGACACACACATTCCATGTGAAATTTTAGTTTCATTTAATTTTACACAATATATTAAGTAAGCAGACAGACAGATGCCATGTGAAGTCATAGTTTTATTTATTTCACTACTTCATAACTATCATGTCTAGGCATAGAGCGATGCAAAATGACAATTTGCTGATTAATCATGACAAAGAAGGACAGCTATAATACACACTGTTAAATTATAGGAACACCATTACACATAAAACTATCAAAATGAGTAAAAATGGAGAGAGCCTTCTGTACTTAATATAGCCACTCTGTTAAACATCTTATTTATATTTATACATTTTACATATGTACATACATAGAAATATTTCGGTCTTTAGCAATAATGCCATTATTGCGTGTAAAGATGTAGTTAAGAGTTTAACCTTATTTCCAGTTCTTACATTTGTTCAAATATCATCTTGCTTGAATTCCAGTTCTGCATGTAGACCAACTGTTTGACATTCCTTCAGAAAGTGGTATCGTTCTTTATTCTATTTACATTTTTCTGTTTTTGTCTTGCACTATAGAGCTCATGTTGTGACTCAAAAGGGTCTCTCAGCCTCCCACTTACATGGTTATCAATCTGCAATTAATAAGCACACCAACAAATAAAAAGCTGAATAAAGAAATAAGGGAAACAAAAATTAAATGATTTCAAACTTTTAAGTTTAATTCATGGTACCTTGGAGAGTACAGTGCACATCTATTTGTTGTTTTCATCACATACTGAAGTAAACAAATGTTTCTTGACATGTACCATGTTATGTGTGGATATAGTTGGTAGTCTTACAGTACGTAAATTGCAGTAGGGGGTATTCAGAAAGGATAAACAGCACACTGTGAAAAGCTAAACTATGCAGTCAGTGCTGATGTGCAGGGCATCTGCAATTCAGAGATATCTGTAGCACAATCATGGTAGTATGAAAAAATGTGTCGTCAGTAATTTATATTAATGACCTTATAATGACATTCAAAAGAGATGGCTTATAGAAATACATACATCCATCAACTGATGTTTTTGTCTGGATATATATTCGATATGCATCATGTACATTTGCAAGATGCCTGGTAATTATATATTCGTTTGATAAGTTCATTGGCATATAGTAGGCATGCAGTTCAAAAGACCAATAATAAGCTTAGCCAGCTAAGACCGAGCACTGCAGAGTGAGTTAAGCTCCATGGTCCAGAAGGACCATGCTATATACCCCAAAGAGGATGAATGATTTCCAGACTATTCATTCAGAATACTGAATACAGACCATGTCTAGTATTGCTTGACATGCACAAGTAGGTTTTATTCAGTGAGTGTGCCAACACTCAAGCAAGATTAAGATCTGTAAAAATTTAGGTGACTGAAGGAAAGAATACTCTTGTTATTTGATAGGTTCATTGGTGGTTAGTAGGATACTGACCCAAAGGTCTTTATAAGCCTATCTGTGGGTACCCGACATAATACTAGAGAAACACAATATTAAGGATCTAGCCTAACGTCAAAATCTTAGTTAACAATAGATGCTCATATATAGGAGCATAATAGGTGAAATCCTGGAAAGGAATTTATGGTTTCCCATCCAGTCATCCAGGCTACATGTAAACAGGCTCATAGAGAGGCTCTGTTTGATGTGAATTGCTTGCCTATTCAGGAGGAGTGGCAATCTCTGAGAGACATATCTGTCTCTCCAGCAGGTCCTATTTATGTCGCAGCACAGGATAAGGTGTATGGAGCAAGTGACCCTTATCCCATTATTCTTGCTGATGTGCAAAGTTTCAAGTTAGGTTTGGAACCTGGGATTGCTGTGTATGGCAGGCACAAGTCTCCAGTAAGTAGTCTGTATGTTACTGAGTACAGTGACGGTGACTTGAGTCTGTCAGTGCATGACATGTGGTGGAGACCCTGTAATTTTCTTGCTTAGAAATCTCTGGGGTCTCTCAAGGTGCTGCTGGTGCGAGGGTAGGTAAATACAAAGGGAGCATTATACTCAGTTATTTGTCTGATGAGGGTTGAGTACAGGGGAGTTATGACCTGTTTTGCTCTTGAGGCAATGCCTTTGCTAATGAAGTGAGCAATGTAGAATGCCTTACTTACCACAGTAGACACATGGTCGTTAAAGTTTAGGCTACAGTCAACATGCATTCCCAATTCTATCAACAGTGAGTTGTTACTTAGGGTATTATTATTATTTATATGGTAGTCTGCGTGGATATCATTTTACCTAACGGGATGATAATGCATTTTATTAGCACTGAGTTTGAGTCCATGACTTTGGCAACAATCATTCAATTGTGTAAGTCCCTCTTGAAGTATATTGACATCTTCTGGGCACTAAATGTTTACACCTAATTTTCATTCATCAGCAAAGTTAGACACACGCCGTTAGTTTTGGCCTGAACTTCTGAGAAGTGTATGCCAAACAATAAGGGGCCAACACTGACCCCTGTGGAATCCCATTGCAGACAGGTGTGCTGGTCGAGGTAAAGTCACAAATTTTGACTGAGTGTTATCTGAAGGTGAGCCAGTTAGCAACCCACCTGACAATATAAGGATTGATATTCAACTGGGAGAGTTTATCAGTGATGCATAAATGTGCGACTGTATTAAAGGCCTTTGCTAAGTCAAGATTAGATGTATGCACAGATTTGCCTTCATTTATGCCTCTGGTGATGCTTTTGAAATCATCTATCAGGTTTAACAGGCATGAACTATCTTTTACAAAACCAAAATGTGTCAGATTAAGGGTTTGTAGGTCATCTATGTCCTTATTTATAGGATTCATGATAATTTGTTCCATGGCCTTACAGATAAGGATGGTTAAAATTATGTCTCTGTAGTCTGAGTCACACTTTTAATAGTGTTGTGAAGTGGCATATGTCAAATGGGAAAAAAAACTGCTACTTATAAAACTAACAATAAATGGTCAATGAGACGAATGCTGTAAGGAGCAGCTTATACTGTCACCGTAATCAAAATACTTACGACATAACAGTGAATGAGTGTCTGCATGTATGTATGTATATAGCCACCAACACAGCACATGTATGGGTGTGTGTACATCTGTGTACATAAACAGAGACACACACAAATTCAGACACAGATTTGTGTGTGTGTGTGTGTGTGTGTGTGTGTGTGTGTGTGTGTGTGTGTGTGTGTGTGTGTGTGTGTGTGTGTGTGTGTGTGTGTGTGTGTGTGTGTGTGTGTGTGTGTGTGTGTGTTTGTGTAAGCATTTTTTTGAGCCTTTCTTCTTGGGTCACCACTGAAATGAGCCTTTTGCCTCAGTTTTACTAACCCAGATAAATGACAAATTAAGAAAATAAATTTTATATATATATATATATATATATATATATATATATATATATATATATATATATAAATGACGTAACGATATACAACAAATACATTTTAAATAACCAAAGAAATGCATATGATAAACACATAATGATGCATGCAATTATTTATTTTAGTTATTATCTATTTCCATCTTGATAAGGGAGTAAGTGGTCTCATCAATACAGACATCTAAGTCACAAAAAAGGCAATTTTGATAAAAGGTATGAGAATTCAAATATTACAGGTGATGTATACCACTAAAACAAGTAGCTGCATTTCATACAAAGTTTAAATAAAATACATGCAATATTACATATCCAGCATATACAAATTTGACAGGCATTCAAGAATGGCTTGAATAACTAACCGGTCACTAAGACATAGCAAGGCTGTGGTTTTACAACCACATGAATATAAACTTTACATATTGCATACATGCTTATTATGCACATAGTTAGGAAGACTACATTTACCTCAACTTTCAAATGGTAACCAGTGTGACTCTACTGCAGTCAAATATTTAGAAAAAGAGTGAAATATCCAATCATTTTACCACAATACAGGGAAGAAAATAAAATTCAGTTGAATGGAATCTGTATTATAAAACAGTGTAAGAAACTTCTCTTTGCGGAAGATTTTCAGTCCATATATTTCTAGTTAATCACTGTATATTAATCAGATCAGACAATAGTAGCAGAAGTAGTGAACGTAAACTCGTCTTAAGTCAAAACAAAACAAAAATTTTGTTTTTTTTGTTTCAAATCCAACAGCAGCTGTATGTCTCCCTTGGTGTGTAATCATCCTACTGTAAATTTTTGCATTCAAGTAATCCAAACCATCCTTCAGGTCAAGCAGGTCTCTGCCCCCCATATCAAGCAATGGAAATTTCAATTTTTTCTCTTGAGCACTGGGCACCCACAGACACTTGTCCTGCAACTAAAGAGACTAAATACTAATGTAGGTGCTTAACTTCCAAGTGTCTAGACAGTAAAATACCTTACCTGCATTAACTTAAATAAGAAGTTATGTACTCACCATAACGTTCCATCTGAGTAGGTGGCTTCATTTGTCTGCAACCTTTGGGTCTTGGATCCGATATTGGATCCGAGCCGGCAACTTATTATGCAGCTATGGATCTGAGCTCCTAGCTCCTCCCCTCACCCATAATTCCCTGCCAACCCCAAATGACCTCAGATCACGTTTGCCCTCCTACATATACCTGGAAAGGTATTCCCAACAGGAAAAGGCAGGATAATGCAACAAAACTAACTCTTCTGAAGGCCAGGGGGAAGGAGGGGGGGGGTGGTTGCAGACAAATGAAGCCACCTACTCAGATGGAACGTTATGGTGAGTACATAACTTCTTAATCTGGAGTAGGGACTTCATTTGTCAGCAACCTTTGGGACAGAGTCCCCAGCTACCTGAATCTTGGGCGGCCATCATGGAAGTATGTTCCGGAGCACTGCGGAGCCAAAGGATGCTCTCCCTCTGGAAATTATGTCCAGTTTGTAGTGGTTGATAAAGGTATGAGATGAGGCCCAAGTGGCTGCTGAGCAAATATCATCCAAGGGAACTCTAGATCTAAAGGCAGCAGAAGTAGATATGGAGCGAGTGGAATGTGCACGGACTCCCTGAGGTGTGGGCCTCCCAGAAGCTTCATAAGCTAGAAGAATACATTGGGAAATCCAGCGTGATAAGGTGACCTTTGAAGCGGCTTTACCCAAATTGAATTTGGCAAAGGAAATGAACAGCTGATCGGATTGTCTGTGACCAGCAGACCTATGAATATAGAAATGCAGCTGCCTGTGCACATCTAAAGAATGCAGCTTGTACTCTCCTTTATTTTGATAATTAGGAAAGAAAACTGGTAGGTTGATGGACTGATTGATATTGGTTTCTGAGGCCACCTTGGGTAGGAAGGAGGGATTGGTCCTGAGGTACACTCTATCCTGATGAAAAACCAAGTAAGGGGGTTTCACGGAAAGAGCTTGAAGTTCCGAAACTCTTTTCGCTGAAGTGATGGCTACCAGGAATGCTGTTTTCCAAGACAGATATTTAAGTTCGGCCGAGGCAGCTGGTTCAAAGGGAGAAGCAGTTAAGGCTTGAAGAACTAGTAATAGATCCCAAGGGGGTACGGCTTCTTTGATAGGGGGCCTGCGCAGAAAAGTACCCTTGAGGAAGGTTTTACATAGTTTAGCTGACATCAAAGGACCTGCCTCATGTCCCACATGGTAATGGGAGATGGCTGCCAATTGTACCTTGACTGTTGAACAGCTAGCCCCTTGCTGAAAAAGTTCGGTGAGGAAGTCCAACACGGACGTTAACAGAGCAGTGAAAGGGTCCAAATTATGATGTTCCGCCCAGATGGAAAAGCACCTCCATTTACTGCGGTAAACTTTCCTGGTGGAAGGTTTATGCACTGCCACCAAGATGGCTTTGACTGGTGAAGAGATGCCGGGAGTCCTGACTAAGAGTGGAATTGGAGCAGCCAAGCTGTCAGCTTCAGGTTGTCCAGATTTGGGGTCGGTAAGACTGATGGATGGGATATTAGACCCAGGCTGGGATACAGAATCCAGGGAGGATTCACCAAGTGAGACCACAGGTAAGGAAACCAGGTTTGCCGAGGTCAGAATGGGGCAATGAGGATCATTCTGCTCCCCAACCGAGAGGCTTTCTGTAAGAGCTTTAGCATCAGGGGTAGAGGAGGATAGGCATAAAGTAGACCGGGCGGCCAAGCATGCACTAGAGCGTCTCTCGGGGCTTCCCCTGGTGGGAGAATCAGAGCGAAGAAGCTGTCGCATTTCATATTTGAGGGAGAGGCAAAGAGATCACAGCAGGGTTGCCCCCATTTTGCAAATATCCGCTTCGCTACTCGGGAGTTGAGAGACCACTCGTAAGGGGAAAGAATGGTGCGGCTGAGTTTGTCCACCAGAATGTTGGCCCATCCCTGAATGTGCGTTGCGATCAGAAAGCGGTTGGTGGAGATCGCCCATTCCCACACCCTCATGGCCTCTTGGCAGAGAGGGTAAGACCTGGTTCCCCCCTGTTTGTTGATGTACCAGACAACTGACATGTTGTCCGTCTGTATCGCAATAGTTCCTACGGGGAGAAGGTTCTGAAGTGCTTGCAATGCTAACAGCACCACCCTCATCTCCAGAACATTGATATGCAGGGAGGTCTCTGTGTCGTTCCACGTGCCTTGGACTGTTCTGCCTGAGCAATGCCCCCCCACCCAAGGCGAGAAGCTTCCATGGTCACCGTGATGAGAGGAGGTGGAGCGCAGAAGGGTCGGCCCATATGGAGGTCTGGGGACTGGAGCCACCATAACAGGGCCCTCCTGCAAGCCTTGCTGATAGAGATAGGGTGGTTGAGGGGAAGAACCTGAAAGGACCATTGTACTTGGAGGGTCCACTGTAGTACCCTCATATTTAGATGAGCGCATGGAAGAAGTGTTATTGCTGCTGCCATGGAGCCCAGTGCCCTCAGGACCAATTCTGCCAGTGGAGCTTCTGATTGGAAGATGGCCCGCACATGAAGTCTCAGATTCTGTAGTCGTTCCGAAGTGAGGTAGGCTCGCAGACTTCTCGTATCCAATCTGGCCCCTATGAACTCTATCACTTGTGTCGGAGTAAGGGAGGATTTGTCCGTATTGATCGTGATGCCTAACTGGGGGACTAGGCGGAGAAAAAAGTCTCTGGCTGAGCAGAGCAGATGCCTTGTTGGGGCGGTCAGGAGCCAGTCATCCAGGTACGGGAAGACCTGCATTCCCTGGAGTCTCAGGTGGGCCACTATCACTGCTAAAACTTTGGTGAACACACTGGGAGCTGTGGTGAGGCCAAAGGGAAGGACCCTGAACTGATAGTGGCTGGCTCCCAGCTGGAAGCGGAGAAACCTCCTGGACTGTCTGTCCATTAAAATGTGGTAGTACGCATCCTTGAGGTCTATTGAGCACATCCAGTCATTCTCCCGCAAGAGGGGGAGAATGGATTGAAGAGTGACCATTTGGAATTTTTCCTTGGTTACCAACAGGTTCAAGAGGGAAAGGTCTAGAATTGGTCTCAAGTCCACCATCTTTTTTGGCACCAGAAAGAACCTGGAGTAAAACCCTAATCCGAGCTGGTCTGGGGGGACAGGTTGGATGGCTCTTTTTTCTAGCAGTTGCTGGATTTCTGCGGCTGCAGCCTCCCTCTGACCGGGTGGTACATCAGGAAGGTTCCTGAGTCTGGGGATATGTTGCATTGGGATTTTGTAACCTCTGGATATGATACGAAGCACCCAGCGGTCTGACGTGATGGACTCCCATGCCACCAGATGCCTCGAGAAGCGCCCCCCCGACTGCCTCCAGAGTGGAGCAGTCAGACAACCCTTCAGGGCTGTTGCGTGGGCCAATCAGACAAAGATTCTCTGGACTCAAAGTTTCTCGGGGCCCCTCTGCCTCTAGGGTGGCGTCCTTCCTGTCCTCCTCTGCCACGGAAGGACTGGTTGTCCGGAGCAGGTTGGGAATGTTGCGATTTCTGGAACCACATCTTCTTCTGTCCCTCTTGGTTCTTGGAGAAGGACCTCTGTGGAGCAGAGTAGCGGACTCTGATGGCAGACAACGTCTTCCAGTCCTTCTCACTCTGGACAAGTGTCTCGCGAACGGTCTTGCCAAACAAGGCAGAACCATCAAAGGGGGCATTCGCAAAGGATGCCTTAAAGGGCTCCGCAAAGTCACAATGTCGGAGCCAGGCCTGGCATCTCATAACTAGGCCCGCTCCGCTAGCTCTAGCGGCTCCTTCAGTGGTGTGGGACAACAGCCACATAGAGGTATTGGAAATAGATCTTAGAGTGGCCATACGAGTGGAGTACAACTGCTTGTCCTCCGCCGACATGGACTCTGAGGGGGAAGCAGCGTATTCTTTAATAAGATCTCGCTGCATCCTGATGACATGTGCCATATAGTTCAGGGACCTTACTGAGAAGGCCGCTGAACTAAATACCTGCTTCCCAAGGCGATCCATCGAGCGGGACTCCTTGCTTGGTGGATGGACCGAAGGGCTATCCTGAGCTAGTTCCCTCTTAGTGGCTGCCGCCGTCAACATGGCATCTACGGGGGGACCCTTGCTCCAGTGGGACTGGTCTCTGGGGGGGGGGCTCAAACTTCTGTCCGGGCATTTAGGGACTGACTCCACAGTGTCCAGCTCCTTCCACACCCTGGTGGTAATAAGGTCCACCAGGGGGTCGGCCGGAGGGGACATCCAAGAGGTAGACGGGCCTGCTTCGAATGCCTCCAGGAACACGGACTCGTTGGAGGAAGCCTTGGGGGAAGACCACCCCCCCTGATCCTGAGCATTTCCATGATGTCTCCAAAGGAGACATCCTCAGGGGGTGACCTTGGGGAGCCTTCCCCTTCATCCAAGTCCATGTCCTCTGTTAAGGACTCGGGGGAGTCCACGTGCCTCCTCTTACACTTGTGCTTGCGAGGCACTTCCTTAGGGGGGAGTCCGAGGAGATCTCACCAGCAATATCCTGTTCCAATGGAAAAACCTGGGACATCGAAGCAGGCTGTCCCTGTGGCCGGGTGATAGAAGCCTGACCCAGCAGAGAGGGAGTGCAGGGTGGAGCCGAGACAAGGGCTGGGGGTCTGGATGCTCTCAACAGAGCCCTCTCCACTGCATCAAAGGCCTAGGGGGAGCTGCTCTCCCTGGGCTCCGAAAGCCTACTCCCACTCGGATCCGATGAAGGGATGGGAACTGGTGCCGAGACCGTCGGATCCGAGGGACCAGTGTGCTCTGACCTGGACAGAGCCGAAGGTACACTTTATCCCTCGGATCCAAAGCTTGCCCCACGGCTCTGAGAGGTCAACGATGGACCCGACAGACTCGAGGGCAGGGTCGGATCTGAAGTACCCAGTACTGTCGGTGCCAACCCACCCCCAGCTCCGACGCTGCCCGGCTCTGAGCGCTTCGAACCCGGAAAGCGGGTCAGAGAAGGAGCTATCGGAACAAAGAAAGGTGTCGAGCTCCCACCCAAAGGGGGGGGGCAAGAGCACTCCCATCTGCAGCTGGGACTGGATGAACCTTCTCATCATCTGGTCCAAGTCTGCATCAGACAGGCTGTAGGTGGATCTCGAAGAGGCCACCGAGGCAGGCCTGGAATGCCACCTCGATGACCTCGATGGAGATCGGGTCTCCTCCTCCTCGGGTCCCGGGGAGAAGCAAGGGGAACGGAGCCGAGGAGGAGGAGACCTGGAAGTCGTGGAGGGAGAAACCCGCTTAGCTGGGGGGGGCGAAGTGGAGGCCTCGGCCCGCCGCTTGTGGTGCTTCTCCCTCTGTTTCTCCCTCCTGGCCTCCCTGTCCTCTGGCGCTTTAGTAGGAGTTTGAATCCCGGCCGGGGGAAGGGGGGCAGGAGTGACCACCACCACAGGCTGAGGAGGTGCCACGGGAGTGGTGAAGGCCGAAGCCAAATCCGGGGGCAGAAGTCCCTCCAGGATCAGCTTCGACCTCCGCTCCTTCAGTGCCCTGGGGTTGAACACTGCACAAATGGTACAGCCCGAGGACAGGTGTTCAACCCTAAGGCACCGAACACACCGAGTGTGGCCATCTGCCGGAGAGAGCTTATGGCCACACTCGGTGCACTTAGAAAAAATAGGTTTTGTGGCCTCTGACATGCCCAAAACTAAATAAAAACTACACAGACACACTAGGCCCCAAACGCAAGCTCACACAGGCATACACTAACGACCAGCGAGGGGAGGGTAAACACTAAAAAAAATAAAATTTAACTGACTAAGGGAAACCTAATACACACACAATTATTAAACTACTGAAAAGGTAGGCTGATTTAGACAAAATAGTCACTTATCTGAAAAAATTGCCAGGAGCTCGAAATCCAGCTGACACACTTAAGAGTGGCAAACTAGATCTGAGGTCATTTGGGGTTGGCAGGGGATTATGGGTGAGGGGAGGAGCTAGGAGCTTGGATCCATAGCTGTATAATAAGTTGGCGGCTCGGATCCGATATCGGATTCAAGACCCAAAGGATGCTAACAAATGAAGTCCCTACTCCAGATCAAATGTTAGTGAGTGTATTAGTACATTTCTGCTGTATAGTTCCTTAGTCAAACCTCTGTACTGATGAGTACATCACCAGGACTAAACAGCTGTATATTGCTCTCCAGTTAGTGCCTCCCCCAACTAAAGTCAATTTTCTTTTGAGAAATACTCAAATCTATAAAATAGCATTTCATTTCCTCTCCTGTTTCATCTGTAACTAACCCCAGTTTAATTCTATATCCTTTTAAGAATGTCAGGGTAAAATTGGATAATGTCTACACTTGCCTTGATTTTATAGTCTAAAGTAGAGTGACTGCAAAGTAGCATACATTTTCTTAAGGTTCAATGAGTGGTTTCTATTCCTTTTGCATTTCACAGTGAGTGTCTGCAGAGTTCATTTAACCATTGGCTAGCCTTCTCCTTCCCTGTAGTCTTTACCCCTCCCTCCTCCAGCTCTTGTTCTGTATTGGATAGCCTGAGGTAATTTAAACCCAGTGTGCCATTTTTTTTGTTTTTTTTTTTTTTGTTTCAAATCCAACAGCAGCTGTTTGTCTCCCTTGGTGTGTAATCATCCTACTGTAAGTTTTTGCGTTCAATGTATGCTGTCCATTGTGGTTTAATTCATAATTCTTTAGTACAACAGCTTATACTATATATACTATATGTTTCTGTTATTTTTAACACTGCAGGATGCCTTTAGATAATTCTGCTTAATGAACTGCTATCACATATGCACCTAGATATGTTCTGTTTTCCTTGTTTACTGTTATAGAGCCAGAACGGCTATTTCACATGTTGCATTTCACTGCTCTGTCTAACTGCATTGACTAGTTTTTAAATATATTGAAAGTGTATTTTGCTTAATTTAGTAGGGGACTGCTTTATATATTTACATTTTATTTTTGTACGTTGCCATAAGAAAAGATTTTATGTTATCAGGTGCTGAAGCAGGAAGAACCATTGCCTGATGTTTTTGTTATTGACTATTGCTAAACAAAAATCCAATCTGACTGGTCACACAGTATGTGTTGCCTTAACCTAATGCTCTCTTACATTTTTCTTCTATTTTTCTTTCAGTAATCCAAACCATCCTTCAGATCAAACAGGTCTCTGCCCCCCATATCAAGCAGTAGAAATTTCATTTTTTTCTCTTGAGCACTGGGCACCCACAGACACTTGTCCTGCAACTAAAGAGACTAAATACTAATGTAGGTGCTTAACTTCCAAGTGTCTAGACAGTAAAATACCTTACCTAGGACTAAACAGCTGTATATTGCTCTCCAGTTAGTGCCCCCCTCAACTAAAGTCAATTTTCTTTTGAGAAATACTCAAATCTATAAAATAGCATTTCCTTTCTTCTCCTGTTTCATCTGTAACTAACCCCAGCTTTAATTCTATATCCTTTTAAGAATGTCAGAAAATTATACTCTGTGCCCATAACATAGTCTATAACTTAGTGCAAACATACAGTTTAAATTACAGTTAAAATTTCAGATTAACATGTTACAATTTAAGCTAACACTACATACTTACCAAAGCCTAAAGAAACACTTAGAGTCAGTGTTAGCCTGATTCGCTCGCCCTCGCTGCACTCGGGCTTGCTCCGCTCCCCTCCCTGCCCCCTATTCCCACTCGCCCCCACTACATCTACTTTTATTCTAACCCCTAATCACCTGACCAGTAGTCCAACCACTAATTCCCTAACAACTAGCCCAACCCACTCATCCTACCTCCCCCCATCCCCAATTCAATTACATCCCACTCCCAACACACATTCTCAGGCAACACAACTGTACCCTCACACACAACCAACCAGGAATCCTAGTTGTACTTCTCACTCAAAGTAGTATCGTGTTACCCACACTCACATCCCTATCACTAGCTCTACTATCGCTAACCTTCCTAACTTCCTTACAAACAGACCTACCACTGCACAACTGCTATCACACTACCCACACTCTCAAACCCACTCAGACTTCTATATCTGCCCTACAATCATAAATCTTACAACTACATATTACTCACTAACAAAAATGACACCATCTCACCACACAAAGAAAAACTCTCATAGACCAAGCTCACAAACAATTAATATTAAAAAACACATACTGACACTCCTACAAACTCTGCTAACCTCTGGTGACATTCACCCAAATCCAGGTCCCCTCTCAGCTAGACAAACATCTGACCTGTTAATCCTAAATCTCAACATAAGAAGTATTACCAACAAGCTAACATACCTACATGCAATCATAGCCCACTACAACCCTGATATACTCGCCATTACAGAAACCTGGCTTAAACCCAGTATCCAAGATGAAGACTTTCTTCCCTCAGGGTATAATACACTTAGGTCTGATAGAACAAATTGGAAAGGAGGAGGAGTAGCCATTCTCTTATAAACACCCTTAACCTCCAGCTCCTGCACACCACATCACCCACTTTTCAAAATGCTGAAGTCCTATTTTCTGTCCTATCCATAAGAAACACCAAGAAGATCAATATAATATGCTGCTACATACCTCCAGGCAACAACTCGCTCATAATAGAAGACATCCTACACTGGACAAAGGACAATCTACCTCAGGAAACAATCCTTAGTCAGAGACCTTAACACTGACTGGGCAGCCTGTAACTCCAGCAGCCCCTCTACTCATATCAATCTATATGAGTTCTCTCAACTAATTAAAGAACCAACTAGAATAGATGAGAAAACAAAGAGAGAATCCATACTGGACTGGACACTAACCAACTATCCCAAACAAAACTATACAGTAGGCTGCCTCCCAGATGACTTAAGTGATCATCTCCCCACCTTCCTACTCCAGAAACACTCCAATCACCCCAAACCAGTAGTCTACAAATTTGTACAAGATGACCGTAACCTTACCCCATGATACCTAAATTCTGTCCTAAGCCACTGCAACTGGGAACCACCACGGACACTCGGGTTAGACCAGGCAGCTCCCAGCAGAAAGATCAGAAGTAAAGTCAACTATGGCCCCTGGCTAAATAGGGACACCAGAGCCTTACTAAAAGCTAGAGACAATGCCTACAAAATCTGGAAAACTGACAAAACCCATAGCTCCAGACAATACTATCAACAGCTTAGAAACAAGGTCAAGGCTGAATACAAAATAAACAAACAAAAACTATTTTCTTAGCGCACAAAGGAAATATTCAAATAGTCCACAAAAATTCTGGCATGCCATTAACTCCCTACTAAAGCCAGGCAAAACCACAACCCCAGCACCCATCTCTACTAACAATACCCTAGACATAGCTTCTCAATTTAATAACCATTTTACTAAATCCATCTTAGCCCTGTCCAGTCAAATAACCAAACACAGTCTACCTCAGTCACAACCTAACCTATCCCACACCACCCCCTCTTTCAGCCTATCACCAGTGCCCACCTCAACTATCAAAAAACTCCTCCTAAAACTAAAGCCAACCACACTAGCAGCTAATAACATACCTGCTGCATGCCTAAAAATGGCTAGTGACTCCTTGTCATATCCTGTCTCCATCCTTATCAACCGCTCCATACTAGAATCCTACATACCCAAACCCTGGAAAGTATCTCACATCATTCCTCTCCATAAAGGAGGTAATTCTTATGAATTCTCCAACTGCCAGCCTATTGCCATCCTTTGCCCCTTATCCAAAATTCTTGAGAAATGCATCCACTTGCAAGTGATGACATTTCTTAACACACACAATCTACTATCTACCACACAACACGGTTTCCGTCCACATCACAGCACTACCACAGCCCTTCTATCCTTCACTAATTATATAAACCTTCACAGGAATGATAACAAATATGTATCAGCCATTTTCCTAGACCTCTCAAAAGCATTTGATATGGTCTCCCACTCCATTCTACTAGACTCACTAACATCATTATCCTTCACCTCCTATACTATAGCCTGGTTCAGAAGCTACTTGTCTGATAGGCAACAATCAGTCCAGTGGAAAGGAACTCTGTCTACACAACTTCCAACCACCATAGGAGTCCCACAGGGCTCTATACTGGGCCCGCTATTATTCTCTATTTTCACAAATAACCACAAATGCTCTACACAACATGCCACACTCATACAATATGCGGATGATTCAACCCTGATCTGCTCCGCCTCATCTCCCACCACCCTACATACACTCACTCAAGATACCTTTATCTCAGTAGAAAAATGGATATCTTGTATCCAACTAATTCTAAATCTCAAAAAGACAAAACTGTTACTATTTACCCCCAATAGATAAAAAAAAAACTCTTCTTTACCATAATATCTAAGGACGGCACCAGCATCTCCCCTTCTAACCACAGCAAACTTCTGGGCATTGAAATAGACAATAATCTCCACTTTGATGTTCACATCTCACATACCATAAAACTAGTACACAAAAAACTAGGCTCCCTATATAGGCATAAGTCCTTTCTCTCACAAAAAGCAAGAGTCACTCTTGCACAAAGCCACCTCCTTTCAACTCTATTATATGCAGCACCAATCTTTACCCAAATCAGACAATGTGACCTAGACAAACTAGAATCATGCTACAATAAAATAGCCAAGTTTGCTACTACCTCAACCTACAGAACCCATTACTGTGCTGCACTAAAAGAACTAAAATGGCTTGAGCTACCACAGCTACTTAACTATCACCAGCTGGGCGCAGCCTACAATATTCTCAAATATCCTGAAAAAAACCCTCATTATCCAACCTACTTACTATCTATACTGCAAACCGGTACCGAAGATCCAGTGAAAAATCTCTCCTCTCCATCACCAAGGCTAACAATAATGCAGGGAAAGTGCTCTACTCCCACACCGTTGCCAGAAATTGGAACTCTCTTCCCCTATCTGTGTCCACTGCCCCCTCCACATCCATATTCAAAAACTCCCTCAAATTGTACCTTCTTAGTACCTGGTTATGCCCTTGTATTACATAACCCTACCCATACTACTATTAACTCCCCAAATTCCTCTCTGATCGCATGCTAGAGCTCGGATCCCCTGTAGGCTTGGTCATCTGAAAGGGTACTTTTAACTGTAGAATCTTACTTGATATATTTTCTTTTCTTACCAATGTATGACTGACATTGTCTTTTTACCCATGTTTTATATCTTCTTTTACCTGGAGTGTTTTTATTAATTCTTGTTATATTACTATGCTCAGCATACATGATGTAACCTGTTTTGTGTATTATGCTGGATGTACTGTATTTGTATAACTTGATGTTGGAGCTTTTCTCCCCGGGCCTCCGCTGAAAATGGACCTAGTCCAGTTGGAATTTCCTGGTTAACAAATGTAAAATAAATAAATAAAATAATAAATAAATAATAGAAAATACATAATTGTACAGCATTACTAAGTATTCAAAAGTAATCCAAGCAAGGCAGGCAGTCTGTTTCCAGTCAAAAATCCTTTATTAAGTACACAGGCAATCAAAAAATATATATAAATATATACATGTACATTTTGCATGTAAAAATCAATTTCTATTTTCATAACTATTGTTAACAAAGATTGCTTTCATCCTTCTAGACTTCTTCAGGTCTGTGTACAAGAACCCTAAAAGCCTATATAATTGTATAATTAGTTAGTATTGTTATTACACATCATTTTGAATAAAGTGGAAAAAAGAACCAGAAAAAAATAAAAATAAGAAAAAATGTATGTATGATGATGGAAACAAAATATACACTTAAATTTAAAAATTATTTAAAATGATATTTAAAAACCAATTTGTAGAATGAATATATATATATTTTGATTGCCAAATGAACTAAGGTTGATATATTTCCAGTCATGTATATTGTCTTGGATAAAATCACAGACTTAATAATTTGGTTAAATAAGAGGTACCACATCATTATAAATTTTATTTAAAGTACATAAGGGTTATATATTATTATGACAGCTACTAAGTAGGGCAGGACCAGCTCGAACGTCACACTGATGGGGGAAGGGATGTGAATTTAACATATGTACCAATAACACTTTGTTTTACAGCACAATAAACCACTCCCATGCCTAATAAAAAAAAAAAATATATATATATATATATATATATATATATATATATATATATATATATATTTAGAAAGCTTGTGAGGAAATTATTACTCTATTTTTGTTTTACTTGGTTCACTTGTCTGTGTACTTAATAAAGGATTTTTGACTGGAAACAGACTGCCTGCCTTGCTTGGATTACTTTCGAATACTTAGTAATGCTGTACAATTATATATTTTCTATTATTACTTTTTGTTTTGTTTTGACTTGACAAGTTTACGTTCGCTACTTCTACTACTATTGTCTGATCTGATTAATATACAGTGATTAATTAGAAATATATGGACTGAAAATCTTCCACACAGAGAAGTTTCTTACACTGTTTTGTTTTTGGACCCACTACACTTTA
Organism: Protopterus annectens; assembly: GCF_019279795.1. NCBI lineage: Eukaryota > Metazoa > Chordata > Ceratodontiformes > Protopteridae > Protopterus > Protopterus annectens. Next base: position 1,801,006,987 of record NC_056732.1, read on the forward strand.
ATGGGTTGTTTTAAGACTTCGGGGATACCACGGAGATTAGTTGTTTTTTTGTTGGAATCTGTATTATACAGATAGTTACTGTGTGTGTGATTCATGAAGGGTATCAGCTAATGGGAAATTACTTTTAGTACAGTAACAAGATTCAATTTCACAGTTGTCTTGACATTTTTTTTTTTTATATATTGTAATGTTATGAGTGTATTCCTCTAGAATCTTAGGATATTTGCAACTTAGTGGGGTTGTTTCCAAGATGAGAATGTCCAAAATAATGCTTCCTGTGAAATTCGGGAAAACTGTCTTATAAATGTATGTCTGCACGAGTACATGCACTAATAAGCAACATAATGCTGAACATATGACAAATAATTAACAGTGAAGGGGAAAAAAAGCATGTAGCAACAAGCATGAAATGAAAGCAAACAAAAGTAAATAAAATTGCCTAGGTTGGGATAATCTTTCCACTAAGTTTTACAAAAAGCAAGCACATACTAAAGATCTAACTTCACTGCTGCAAAGGCTGAGTGTGACTACATAGCATATCAGGTGGATTGTAAACCAGTCATTCAACTAATAGTCTCTGGGTGGGGGAGGGAAAGTACAGAACAACAAACTGTAAATTCTAAGCAGTTCCTATAATAACCGTGCCACACTGGAGTTTGTGAATTCTAACATGCAGTATGCAAACAAACATATCTGAAAATCCTGCCTCTGTGTGAATATGTGACTTACACTGCACTAAAAGGTAAACAAAATACTCTAGCAAGCAACTAATTTTAGAAAAAGAATAATGCCTCTTTACAAGAATTGCTTTACTGCTGTGCTTTCTAGAGTAGTGACAGCAGCAGTCTGGTCATAAAATGCATGAACGGCTACTTTTCTCAATGGATAAAATGCACAGGTTAGACTAATGAATGGCTCACATGGAGAGCTGTTGTCAGCAGAGCTGCAATTTGAGATGGAATCTGGCTAAAACCTTGGAAACTTCCTGCAGGCACTTTTCCCCCACCCCCTGTCCTCAGCCAAAAGTGAGCATGCTCAGAAAGGCAATCCTGAAATGTAAACAAAGGCTGAATCAAAACAAAAAATCCCAGGGATTGTCCCTTTAATTCAGAATTTATCATGTATGACAGCATAAAATGAATCTGTTGTGCAGTACAACAGAATTACCTAAGGAGAAATGGCATATATATATATATATATATATATATATGTATATATATATATATATATGTATATATATATATATATATATATAGATTCATAGGTTCATAGATTAGTACTAAGCTAACTGCCCTTGCGAGCCATTTTAAGCCTAGCCAATTATCCCTTGTGAGACTCAAACCCTGCACCTTGTATTTGTAAGGCAAACACCTTAACCATTAGGCCGCCCTCCCAATATGTGTGTGTATATGTGTGTGTGTATATATATCTACAGAAAACATAAGTAATTTTCCTTACACTTGCAGTGTGTTAAGTATTTCACTGTTGACAATATTCCTTACATTTGTATAATTAAGTAATCATTAAAGTAGAAGTCATTCAAGATAGCAGGGAAAAATGTGAATTATTTTCTATATGATGCCTTTCAACATCACTAAACAGGAGTCAGTGAGCACTCAAGCATGACAATAACATGAGTATTACTTTCTAACAGGTAATAAAAATATATATTTCAGATGAGAGAGAATGTCAGATGAACAGTAACAACAGACCATGCACCACAGAACATAGCTCACAGATATCACTGCATACATCAGTTATACTCTATGTGTTTTAAACACTAACCTGAACATCATGGTCCATTGTTGTTGACTAGCTACTGCCTCTTTATCTGTGCAGCTGCATGCCATGCACAAGCCTATCAAATGGGGCCCCATACTACTGCCAGCTAGTCTTCATGAGTCATAATGAGATTGGAACTGGGAGCTACAGTGACAGCATGGGTCACTTCACCACCAGACTGACAAAAAATATCGTATTATGCAGAATGCAACAATGCAGTAAGCATCCTGCATGCAGTATCAGGGTCATAACAAATGGCTCCCCCAGACTCATCCAGGCATCTGAAATGGCTCTTCAGGAGGTCAAAGACCCTCTTGATAACAATATTGGTATAGAACAGGTATATGTTATACGTCTCCTCTGCAGCTCCACTTGGGTTTCTGACTGATGTCATGAACCATGGTTCCTATGGATATCCAGCATCACCTGAATAAAAAAGAGAGAAAAGAGGGGAGACAAGAAAAGGTTAGTATTCAGTAGTAAAGTTTAACATGAATAACTACCTAAATGCATATAAAAAACATTTTTCCACTTACCAACAAGATGCTCACTGGACATTCTACCATGCAGGAAAAGGTGGTAGAGTGAGCTAGTGTGCCAAATATGGGAATCATGTGAACTGGCAGGATGCCGAGCAGAGATGTTAGTGATGCACCCCCACACATCACACACTATCTGGCAATTGATGGAATGGTGACCTTTCTTGTTTTGGTGAGATCCTGATTGCAACATGGGTGCAATCCAGCACACTGAAAACCTCAGGGAAAAGTACCAGCCCATAAAAGGCACACACAGTCCTGGCTTGCTCCGGAGGTGACTATGGAGAATAGATGTACTGATGTACATGTGCCAAGAGTACATCCAGATACTGCTCCAGTATCCTCAAATCAGAAGGCTGTGAGATACCCAGTATGTCCCAAGTCTGTCTCTGGAAGGTCCCTGTAGCAAGTATAGTGAGGTCTATACATATTTTGGTGTTCACATGCATTCCTCCAGTGCTCCTATGGGAGTTAAATATATCCACTAAGACCCTTATAATGTCCCTGTCCACACTTTACTTATCAGGTATTTCCTGATTATTAAAGTTATAATGAGTAATCCTTTGCTTATATTTTCTCCTCATTGGAAGATGAGTGCCAGTGAGTGCAAGCAATTTTGGCCAGCCAAGACAAGCAACTCAGACATGGAAATAGCAAAACTTGTAGCAACTGACAGCATTTTCACCAACTGCAACTCTAATAGATTTGTGAGGCTTCTCCTTATATAGTACATCTGCGACCAGTGTGGAAAAGCAGGAAAATTTGACTATAAATTTCAGATTGTGTAAAATGTACTTCATTAGCATATGAAGATTTACATCACTCCTCATTTCATCTTACTATTTGCATATGCACAAACATATTCGAGGTTGTCACACATTGGCATACATGGCCTATATGAATCACAAGTCAGTTGTGCTCATCCAAAAATATCGCAGATTACCTCAGTGCATTTGAATAACTGAGGATGAATACCATCCATAATCTGACAAAAAGGAGAGAAAGTAGAGTTGTCTAAGTTGCACTTACCATAACAGTAGATGTTAATTAAATTGTTGCAGTATTCTAGAGCCATTTGGGTTATATCCTGCAAGGATATAACAGATGGCCGGTCTTCCAAAGCCCTTGGCTCCCTCCCAAACATGTGCCAAGGCTGCTGTAAGCTTAAACTGCCAAGTCAAAAAAAAAACCTAGCAACCTGGGTGCCAAAACCTGCCAGAACTTTCTTGCCCACAGAGCAAGTAAGGTTAATGTCCTAACAAAATGATAAAATAAGGAACACACAACTGTAACGCAACAACTATATACAAAAATAGAGGGATAGAGGATTTGTTTGGCTACTGCAGCAGTGATTTAACTGAATATCTACTGTTATGGTAAGTGTAATCTGCACACCTGTGCTATGCTCATCATAAATCACTGCTGCAGTAGTAAGTGCAGTCTGCACAGCTGTACTATGCTCATTATAAATCACTGCTGCAGTAGTAAGTGCAGTCTGCACAGCTGTACTATGCTCATCATAAATCACTGCTGCAGTAGTAAGTGCAGTCTGCACAGCTGAACTGTGCTCATCATAAATCACTGCTGCAGTAGTAAGTGCAGTCTGCACAGCTGTACTATGCTCATCATAAATCACTGCTGCAGTAGTAAGTGCAGTCTGCACAGCTGTACTATGCTCATCATAAATCACTGCTGCAGTAGTAAGTGCAGTCTGCACAGCTGTACTATGCTCATCATAAATCACTGCTGCAGTAGTAAGTGCAGTCTGCACAGCTGTACTGTGCTCATCATAAATCACTGCTGCAGTAGTAAGTGCAGTCTGCACAGCTGTACTATGCTCATCATAAATCACTGCTGCAGTAGTAAGTGCAGTCTGCACAGCTGTACTATGCTCATCATAAATCACTGCTGCAGTAGTAAGTGCAGTCTGCACAGCTGTACTGTGCTCATCATAAATCACTGCTGCAGTAGTAAGTGCAGTCTGCACAGCTGTACTATGCTCATCATAAATCACTGCTGCAGTAGTAAGTGCAGTCTGCACAGCTGTACTATGCTCATCATAAATCACTGCTGCAGTAGTAAGTGCAGTCTGCACAGCTGTACTATGCTCATCATAAATCACTGCTGCAGTAGTAAGTGCAGTCTGCACAGCTGTACTATGCTCATCATAAATCACTGCTGCAGTAGTAAGTGCAGTCTGCACAGCTGTACTATGCTCATCATAAATCACTGCTGCAGTAGTAAGTGCAGTCTGCACAGCTGTACTATGCTCATCATAAATCACTGCTGCAGTAGTAAGTGCAGTCTGCACAGCTGTACTGTGCTCATCATAAATCACTGCTGCAGTAGTAAGTGCAGTCTGCACAGCTGTACTATGCTCATCATAAATCACTGCTGCAGTAGTAAGTGCAGTCTGCACAGCTGTACTGTGCTCATCATAAATCACTGCTGCAGTAGTAAGTGCAGTCTGCACAGCTGTACTGTGCTCATCATAAATCACTGCTGCAGTAGTAAGTGCAGTCTGCACAGCTGTACTATGCTCATCATAAATCACTGCTGCAGTAGTAAGTGCAGTCTGCACAGCTGTACTATGCTCATCATAAATCACTGCTGCAGTAGTAAGTGCAGTCTGCACAGCTGTACTATGCTCATCATAAATCACTGCTGCAGTAGTAAGTGCAGTCTGCACAGCTGTACTGTGCTCATCATAAATCACTGCTGCAGTAGTAAGTGCAGTCTGCACAGCTGTACTATGCTCATCATAAATCACTGCTGCAGTAGTAAGTGCAGTCTGCACAGCTGTACTATGCTCATCATAAATCACTGCTGCAGTAGTAAGTGCAGTCTGCACAGCTGTACTGTGCTCATCATAAATCACTGCTGCAGTAGTAAGTGCAGTCTGCACAGCTGTACTATGCTCATCATAAATCACTGCTGCAGTAGTAAGTGCAGTCTGCACAGCTGTACTATGCTCATCATAAATCACTGCTGCAGTAGTAAGTGCAGTCTGCACAGCTGTACTATGCTCATCATAAATCACTGCTGCAGTAGTAAGTGCAGTCTGCACAGCTGTACTATGCTCATCATAAATCACTGCTGCAGTAGTAAGTGCAGTCTGCACAGCTGTACTATGCTCATCATAAATCACTGCTGCAGTAGTAAGTGCAGTCTGCACAGCTGTACTATGCTCATCATAAATCACTGCTGCAGTAGTAAGTGCAGTCTGCACAGCTGTACTGTGCTCATCATAAATCACTGCTGCAGTAGTAAGTGCAGTCTGCACAGCTGTACTGTGCTCATCATAAATCACTGCTGCAGTAGTAAGTGCAGTCTGCACAGCTGTACTATGCTCATCATAAATCACTGCTGCAGTAGTAAGTGCAGTCTGCACAGCTGTACTATGCTCATCATAAATCACTGCTGCAGTAGTAAGTGCAGTCTGCACAGCTGTACTATGCTCATCATAAATCACTGCTGCAGTAGTAAGTGCAGTCTGCACAGCTGTACTATGCTCATCATAAATCACTGCTGCAGTAGTAAGTGCAGTCTGCACAGCTGTACTATGCTCATCATAAATCACTGCTGCAGTAGTAAGTGCAGTCTGCACAGCTGTACTATGCTCATCATAAATCACTGCTGCAGTAGTAAGTGCAGTCTGCACAGCTGTACTATGCTCATCATAAATCACTGCTGCAGTAGTAAGTGCAGTCTGCACAGCTGTACTATGCTCATCATAAATCACTGCTGCAGTAGTAAGTGCAGTCTGCACAGCTGTACTATGCTCATCATAAATCACTGCTGCAGTAGTAAGTGCAGTCTGCACAGCTGTACTATGCTCATCATAAATCACTGCTGCAGTAGTAAGTGCAGTCTGCACAGCTGTACTATGCTCATCATAAATCACTGCTGCAGTAGTAAGTGCAGTCTGCACAGCTGTACTATGCTCATCATAAATCACTGCTGCAGTAGTAAGTGCAGTCTGCACAGCTGTACTATGCTCATCATAAATCACTGCTGCAGTAGTAAGTGCAGTCTGCACAGCTGTACTATGCTCATCATAAATCACTGCTGCAGTAGTAAGTGCAGTCTGCACAGCTGTACTATGCTCATCATAAATCACTGCTGCAGTAGTAAGTGCAGTCTGCACAGCTGTACTATGCTCATCATAAATCACTGCTGCAGTAGTAAGTGCAGTCTGCACAGCTGTACTATGCTCATCATAAATCACTGCTGCAGTAGTAAGTGCAGTCTGCACAGCTGTACTATGCTCATCATAAATCACTGCTGCAGTAGTAAGTGCAGTCTGCACAGCTGTACTATGCTCATCATAAATCACTGCTGCAGTAGTAAGTGCAGTCTGCACAGCTGTACTATGCTCATCATAAATCACTGCTGCAGTAGTAAGTGCAGTCTGCACAGCTGTACTATGCTCATCATAAATCACTGCTGCAGTAGTAAGTGCAGTCTGCACAGCTGTACTATGCTCATCATAAATCACTGCTGCAGTAGTAAGTGCAGTCTGCACAGCTGTACTATGCTCATCATAAATCACTGCTGCAGTAGTAAGTGCAGTCTGCACAGCTGTACTATGCTCATCATAAATCACTGCTGCAGTAGTAAGTGCAGTCTGCACAGCTGTACTATGCTCATCATAAATCACTGCTGCAGTAGTAAGTGCAGTCTGCACAGCTGTACTATGCTCATCATAAATCACTGCTGCAGTAGTAAGTGCAGTCTGCACAGCTGTACTATGCTCATCATAAATCACTGCTGCAGTAGTAAGTGCAGTCTGCACAGCTGTACTGTGCTCATCATAAATCACTGCTGCAGTAGTAAGTGCAGTCTGCACAGCTGTACTATGCTCATCATAAATCACTGCTGCAGTAGTAAGTGCAGTCTGCACAGCTGTACTATGCTCATCATAAATCACTGCTGCAGTAGTAAGTGCAGTCTGCACAGCTGTACTATGCTCATCATAAATCACTGCTGCAGTAGTAAGTGCAGTCTGCACAGCTGTACTATGCTCATCATAAATCACTGCTGCAGTAGTAAGTGCAGTCTGCACAGCTGTACTATGCTCATCATAAATCACTGCTGCAGTAGTAAGTGCAGTCTGCACAGCTGTACTATGCTCATCATAAATCACTGCTGCAGTAGTAAGTGCAGTCTGCACAGCTGTACTGTGCTCATCATAAATCACTGCTGCAGTAGTAAGTGCAGTCTGCACAGCTGTACTATGCTCATCATAAATCACTGCTGCAGTAGTAAGTGCAGTCTGCACAGCTGTACTATGCTCATCATAAATCACTGCTGCAGTAGTAAGTGCAGTCTGCACAGCTGTACTATGCTCATCATAAATCACTGCTGCAGTAGTAAGTGCAGTCTGCACAGCTGTACTATGCTCATCATAAATCACTGCTGCAGTAGTAAGTGCAGTCTGCACAGCTGTACTATGCTCATCATAAATCACTGCTGCAGTAGTAAGTGCAGTCTGCACAGCTGTACTATGCTCATCATAAATCACTGCTGCAGTAGTAAGTGCAGTCTGCACAGCTGTACTATGCTCATCATAAATCACTGCTGCAGTAGTAAGTGCAGTCTGCACAGCTGTACTGTGCTCATCATAAATCACTGCTGCAGTAGTAAGTGCAGTCTGCACAGCTGTACTATGCTCATCATAAATCACTGCTGCAGTAGTAAGTGCAGTCTGCACAGCTGTACTATGCTCATCATAAATCACTGCTGCAGTAGTAAGTGCAGTCTGCACAGCTGTACTATGCTCATCATAAATCACTGCTGCAGTAGTAAGTGCAGTCTGCACAGCTGTACTATGCTCATCATAAATCACTGCTGCAGTAGTAAGTGCAGTCTGCACAGCTGTACTATGCTCATCATAAATCACTGCTGCAGTAGTAAGTGCAGTCTGCACAGCTGTACTATGCTCATCATAAATCACTGCTGCAGTAGTAAGTGCAGTCTGCACAGCTGTACTATGCTCATCATAAATCACTGCTGCAGTAGTAAGTGCAGTCTGCACAGCTGTACTATGCTCATCATAAATCACTGCTGCAGTAGTAAGTGCAGTCTGCACAGCTGTACTATGCTCATCATAAATCACTGCTGCAGTAGTAAGTGCAGTCTGCACAGCTGTACTATGCTCATCATAAATCACTGCTGCAGTAGTAAGTGCAGTCTGCACAGCTGTACTATGCTCATCATAAATCACTGCTGCAGTAGTAAGTGCAGTCTGCACAGCTGTACTATGCTCATCATAAATCACTGCTGCAGTAGTAAGTGCAGTCTGCACAGCTGTACTATGCTCATCATAAATCACTGCTGCAGTAGTAAGTGCAGTCTGCACAGCTGTACTATGCTCATCATAAATCACTGCTGCAGTAGTAAGTGCAGTCTGCACAGCTGTACTATGCTCATCATAAATCACTGCTGCAGTAGTAAGTGCAGTCTGCACAGCTGTACTATGCTCATCATAAATCACTGCTGCAGTAGTAAGTGCAGTCTGCACAGCTGTACTATGCTCATCATAAATCACTGCTGCAGTAGTAAGTGCAGTCTGCACAGCTGTACTATGCTCATCATAAATCACTGCTGCAGTAGTAAGTGCAGTCTGCACAGCTGTACTATGCTCATCATAAATCACTGCTGCAGTAGTAAGTGCAGTCTGCACAGCTGTACTATGCTCATCATAAATCACTGCTGCAGTAGTAAGTGCAGTCTGCACAGCTGTACTATGCTCATCATAAATCACTGCTGCAGTAGTAAGTGCAGTCTGCACAGCTGTACTATGCTCATCATAAATCACTGCTGCAGTAGTAAGTGCAGTCTGCACAGCTGTACTATGCTCATCATAAATCACTGCTGCAGTAGTAAGTGCAGTCTGCACAGCTGTACTATGCTCATCATAAATCACTGCTGCAGTAGTAAGTGCAGTCTGCACAGCTGTACTATGCTCATCATAAATCACTGCTGCAGTAGTAAGTGCAGTCTGCACAGCTGTACTATGCTCATCATAAATCACTGCTGCAGTAGTAAGTGCAGTCTGCACAGCTGTACTATGCTCATCATAAATCACTGCTGCAGTAGTAAGTGCAGTCTGCACAGCTGTACTGTGCTCATCATAAATCACTGCTGCAGTAGTAAGTGCAGTCTGCACAGCTGTACTATGCTCATCATAAATCACTGCTGCAGTAGTAAGTGCAGTCTGCACAGCTGTACTATGCTCATCATAAATCACTGCTGCAGTAGTAAGTGCAGTCTGCACAGCTGTACTGTGCTCATCATAAATCACTGCTGCAGTAGTAAGTGCAGTCTGCACAGCTGTACTATGCTCATCATAAATCACTGCTGCAGTAGTAAGTGCAGTCTGCACAGCTGTACTATGCTCATCATAAATCACTGCTGCAGTAGTAAGTGCAGTCTGCACAGCTGTACTATGCTCATCATAAATCACTGCTGCAGTAGTAAGTGCAGTCTGCACAGCTGTACTATGCTCATCATAAATCACTGCTGCAGTAGTAAGTGCAGTCTGCACAGCTGTACTATGCTCATCATAAATCACTGCTGCAGTAGTAAGTGCAGTCTGCACAGCTGTACTATGCTCATCATAAATCACTGCTGCAGTAGTAAGTGCAGTCTGCACAGCTGTACTATGCTCATCATAAATCACTGCTGCAGTAGTAAGTGCAGTCTGCACAGCTGTACTATGCTCATCATAAATCACTGCTGCAGTAGTAAGTGCAGTCTGCACAGCTGTACTATGCTCATCATAAATCACTGCTGCAGTAGTAAGTGCAGTCTGCACAGCTGTACTGTGCTCATCATAAATCACTGCTGCAGTAGTAAGTGCAGTCTGCACAGCTGTACTATGCTCATCATAAATCACTGCTGCAGTAGTAAGTGCAGTCTGCACAGCTGTACTATGCTCATCATAAATCACTGCTGCAGTAGTAAGTGCAGTCTGCACAGCTGTACTATGCTCATCATAAATCACTGCTGCAGTAGTAAGTGCAGTCTGCACAGCTGTACTATGCTCATCATAAATCACTGCTGCAGTAGTAAGTGCAGTCTGCACAGCTGTACTATGCTCATCATAAATCACTGCTGCAGTAGTAAGTGCAGTCTGCACAGCTGTACTATGCTCATCATAAATCACTGCTGCAGTAGTAAGTGCAGTCTGCACAGCTGTACTATGCTCATCATAAATCACTGCTGCAGTAGTAAGTGCAGTCTGCACAGCTGTACTATGCTCATCATAAATCACTGCTGCAGTAGTAAGTGCAGTCTGCACAGCTGTACTATGCTCATCATAAATCACTGCTGCAGTAGTAAGTGCAGTCTGCACAGCTGTACTATGCTCATCATAAATCACTGCTGCAGTAGTAAGTGCAGTCTGCACAGCTGTACTATGCTCATCATAAATCACTGCTGCAGTAGTAAGTGCAGTCTGCACAGCTGTACTATGCTCATCATAAATCACTGCTGCAGTAGTAAGTGCAGTCTGCACAGCTGTACTATGCTCATCATAAATCACTGCTGCAGTAGTAAGTGCAGTCTGCACAGCTGTACTATGCTCATCATAAATCACTGCTGCAGTAGTAAGTGCAGTCTGCACAGCTGTACTATGCTCATCATAAATCACTGCTGCAGTAGTAAGTGCAGTCTGCACAGCTGTACTATGCTCATCATAAATCACTGCTGCAGTAGTAAGTGCAGTCTGCACAGCTGTACTATGCTCATCATAAATCACTGCTGCAGTAGTAAGTGCAGTCTGCACAGCTGTACTATGCTCATCATAAATCACTGCTGCAGTAGTAAGTGCAGTCTGCACAGCTGTACTGTGCTCATCATAAATCACTGCTGCAGTAGTAAGTGCAGTCTGCACAGCTGTACTATGCTCATCATAAATCACTGCTGCAGTAGTAAGTGCAGTCTGCACAGCTGTACTATGCTCATCATAAATCACTGCTGCAGTAGTAAGTGCAGTCTGCACAGCTGTACTATGCTCATCATAAATCACTGCTGCAGTAGTAAGTGCAGTCTGCACAGCTGTACTATGCTCATCATAAATCACTGCTGCAGTAGTAAGTGCAGTCTGCACAGCTGTACTACTGTGCTCATCATAAATCACTGCTGCAGTAGTAAGTGCAGTCTGCACAGCTGTACTATGCTCATCATAAATCACTGCTGCAGTAGTAAGTGCAGTCTGCACAGCTGTACTATGCTCATCATAAATCACTGCTGCAGTAGTAAGTGCAGTCTGCACAGCTGTACTATGCTCATCATAAATCACTGCTGCAGTAGTAAGTGCAGTCTGCACAGCTGTACTATGCTCATCATAAATCACTGCTGCAGTAGTAAGTGCAGTCTGCACAGCTGTACTATGCTCATCATAAATCACTGCTGCAGTAGTAAGTGCAGTCTGCACAGCTGTACTATGCTCATCATAAATCACTGCTGCAGTAGTAAGTGCAGTCTGCACAGCTGTACTATGCTCATCATAAATCACTGCTGCAGTAGTAAGTGCAGTCTGCACAGCTGTACTATGCTCATCATAAATCACTGCTGCAGTAGTAAGTGCAGTCTGCACAGCTGTACTATGCTCATCATAAATCACTGCTGCAGTAGTAAGTGCAGTCTGCACAGCTGTACTATGCTCATCATAAATCACTGCTGCAGTAGTAAGTGCAGTCTGCACAGCTGTACTATGCTCATCATAAATCACTGCTGCAGTAGTAAGTGCAGTCTGCACAGCTGTACTATGCTCATCATAAATCACTGCTGCAGTAGTAAGTGCAGTCTGCACAGCTGTACTATGCTCATCATAAATCACTGCTGCAGTAGTAAGTGCAGTCTGCACAGCTGTACTATGCTCATCATAAATCACTGCTGCAGTAGTAAGTGCAGTCTGCACAGCTGTACTATGCTCATCATAAATCACTGCTGCAGTAGTAAGTGCAGTCTGCACAGCTGTACTATGCTCATCATAAATCACTGCTGCAGTAGTAAGTGCAGTCTGCACAGCTGTACTATGCTCATCATAAATCACTGCTGCAGTAGTAAGTGCAGTCTGCACAGCTGTACTATGCTCATCATAAATCACTGCTGCAGTAGTAAGTGCAGTCTGCACAGCTGTACTATGCTCATCATAAATCACTGCTGCAGTAGTAAGTGCAGTCTGCACAGCTGTACTATGCTCATCATAAATCACTGCTGCAGTAGTAAGTGCAGTCTGCACAGCTGTACTATGCTCATCATAAATCACTGCTGCAGTAGTAAGTGCAGTCTGCACAGCTGTACTATGCTCATCATAAATCACTGCTGCAGTAGTAAGTGCAGTCTGCACAGCTGTACTATGCTCATCATAAATCACTGCTGCAGTAGTAAGTGCAGTCTGCACAGCTGTACTATGCTCATCATAAATCACTGCTGCAGTAGTAAGTGCAGTCTGCACAGCTGTACTATGCTCATCATAAATCACTGCTGCAGTAGTAAGTGCAGTCTGCACAGCTGTACTGTGCTCATCATAAATCACTGCTGCAGTAGTAAGTGCAGTCTGCACAGCTGTACTATGCTCATCATAAATCACTGCTGCAGTAGTAAGTGCAGTCTGCACAGCTGTACTATGCTCATCATAAATCACTGCTGCAGTAGTAAGTGCAGTCTGCACAGCTGTACTATGCTCATCATAAATCACTGCTGCAGTAGTAAGTGCAGTCTGCACAGCTGTACTATGCTCATCATAAATCACTGCTGCAGTAGTAAGTGCAGTCTGCACAGCTGTACTATGCTCATCATAAATCACTGCTGCAGTAGTAAGTGCAGTCTGCACAGCTGTACTATGCTCATCATAAATCACTGCTGCAGTAGTAAGTGCAGTCTGCACAGCTGTACTGTGCTCATCATAAATCACTGCTGCAGTAGTAAGTGCAGTCTGCACAGCTGTACTATGCTCATCATAAATCACTGCTGCAGTAGTAAGTGCAGTCTGCACAGCTGTACTATGCTCATCATAAATCACTGCTGCAGTAGTAAGTGCAGTCTGCACAGCTGTACTATGCTCATCATAAATCACTGCTGCAGTAGTAAGTGCAGTCTGCACAGCTGTACTGTGCTCATCATAAATCACTGCTGCAGTAGTAAGTGCAGTCTGCACAGCTGTACTATGCTCATCATAAATCACTGCTGCAGTAGTAAGTGCAGTCTGCACAGCTGTACTATGCTCATCATAAATCACTGCTGCAGTAGTAAGTGCAGTCTGCACAGCTGTACTATGCTCATCATAAATCACTGCTGCAGTAGTAAGTGCAGTCTGCACAGCTGTACTATGCTCATCATAAATCACTGCTGCAGTAGTAAGTGCAGTCTGCACAGCTGTACTATGCTCATCATAAATCACTGCTGCAGTAGTAAGTGCAGTCTGCACAGCTGTACTATGCTCATCATAAATCACTGCTGCAGTAGTAAGTGCAGTCTGCACAGCTGTACTATGCTCATCATAAATCACTGCTGCAGTAGTAAGTGCAGTCTGCACAGCTGTACTATGCTCATCATAAATCACTGCTGCAGTAGTAAGTGCAGTCTGCACAGCTGTACTATGCTCATCATAAATCACTGCTGCAGTAGTAAGTGCAGTCTGCACAGCTGTACTATGCTCATCATAAATCACTGCTGCAGTAGTAAGTGCAGTCTGCACAGCTGTACTATGCTCATCATAAATCACTGCTGCAGTAGTAAGTGCAGTCTGCACAGCTGTACTATGCTCATCATAAATCACTGCTGCAGTAGTAAGTGCAGTCTGCACAGCTGTACTATGCTCATCATAAATCACTGCTGCAGTAGTAAGTGCAGTCTGCACAGCTGTACTATGCTCATCATAAATCACTGCTGCAGTAGTAAGTGCAGTCTGCACAGCTGTACTGTGCTCATCATAAATCACTGCTGCAGTAGTAAGTGCAGTCTGCACAGCTGTACTATGCTCATCATAAATCACTGCTGCAGTAGTAAGTGCAGTCTGCACAGCTGTACTATGCTCATCATAAATCACTGCTGCAGTAGTAAGTGCAGTCTGCACAGCTGTACTATGCTCATCATAAATCACTGCTGCAGTAGTAAGTGCAGTCTGCACAGCTGTACTATGCTCATCATAAATCACTGCTGCAGTAGTAAGTGCAGTCTGCACAGCTGTACTATGCTCATCATAAATCACTGCTGCAGTAGTAAGTGCAGTCTGCACAGCTGTACTATGCTCATCATAAATCACTGCTGCAGTAGTAAGTGCAGTCTGCACAGCTGTACTATGCTCATCATAAATCACTGCTGCAGTAGTAAGTGCAGTCTGCACAGCTGTACTATGCTCATCATAAATCACTGCTGCAGTAGTAAGTGCAGTCTGCACAGCTGTACTATGCTCATCATAAATCACTGCTGCAGTAGTAAGTGCAGTCTGCACAGCTGTACTATGCTCATCATAAATCACTGCTGCAGTAGTAAGTGCAGTCTGCACAGCTGTACTATGCTCATCATAAATCACTGCTGCAGTAGTAAGTGCAGTCTGCACAGCTGTACTATGCTCATCATAAATCACTGCTGCAGTAGTAAGTGCAGTCTGCACAGCTGTACTGTGCTCATCATAAATCACTGCTGCAGTAGTAAGTGCAGTCTGCACAGCTGTACTATGCTCATCATAAATCACTGCTGCAGTAGTAAGTGCAGTCTGCACAGCTGTACTATGCTCATCATAAATCACTGCTGCAGTAGTAAGTGCAGTCTGCACAGCTGTACTATGCTCATCATAAATCACTGCTGCAGTAGTAAGTGCAGTCTGCACAGCTGTACTGTGCTCATCATAAATCACTGCTGCAGTAGTAAGTGCAGTCTGCACAGCTGTACTATGCTCATCATAAATCACTGCTGCAGTAGTAAGTGCAGTCTGCACAGCTGTACTATGCTCATCATAAATCACTGCTGCAGTAGTAAGTGCAGTCTGCACAGCTGTACTATGCTCATCATAAATCACTGCTGCAGTAGTAAGTGCAGTCTGCACAGCTGTACTGTGCTCATCATAAATCACTGCTGCAGTAGTAAGTGCAGTCTGCACAGCTGTACTATGCTCATCATAAATCACTGCTGCAGTAGTAAGTGCAGTCTGCACAGCTGTACTATGCTCATCATAAATCACTGCTGCAGTAGTAAGTGCAGTCTGCACAGCTGTACTATGCTCATCATAAATCACTGCTGCAGTAGTAAGTGCAGTCTGCACAGCTGTACTATGCTCATCATAAATCACTGCTGCAGTAGTAAGTGCAGTCTGCACAGCTGTACTATGCTCATCATAAATCACTGCTGCAGTAGTAAGTGCAGTCTGCACAGCTGTACTATGCTCATCATAAATCACTGCTGCAGTAGTAAGTGCAGTCTGCACAGCTGTACTATGCTCATCATAAATCACTGCTGCAGTAGTAAGTGCAGTCTGCACAGCTGTACTATGCTCATCATAAATCACTGCTGCAGTAGTAAGTGCAGTCTGCACAGCTGTACTATGCTCATCATAAATCACTGCTGCAGTAGTAAGTGCAGTCTGCACAGCTGTACTGTGCTCATCATAAATCACTGCTGCAGTAGTAAGTGCAGTCTGCACAGCTGTACTATGCTCATCATAAATCACTGCTGCAGTAGTAAGTGCAGTCTGCACAGCTGTACTATGCTCATCATAAATCACTGCTGCAGTAGTAAGTGCAGTCTGCACAGCTGTACTATGCTCATCATAAATCACTGCTGCAGTAGTAAGTGCAGTCTGCACAGCTGTACTGTGCTCATCATAAATCACTGCTGCAGTAGTAAGTGCAGTCTGCACAGCTGTACTATGCTCATCATAAATCACTGCTGCAGTAGTAAGTGCAGTCTGCACAGCTGTACTATGCTCATCATAAATCACTGCTGCAGTAGTAAGTGCAGTCTGCACAGCTGTACTATGCTCATCATAAATCACTGCTGCAGTAGTAAGTGCAGTCTGCACAGCTGTACTATGCTCATCATAAATCACTGCTGCAGTAGTAAGTGCAGTCTGCACAGCTGTACTATGCTCATCATAAATCACTGCTGCAGTAGTAAGTGCAGTCTGCACAGCTGTACTATGCTCATCATAAATCACTGCTGCAGTAGTAAGTGCAGTCTGCACAGCTGTACTATGCTCATCATAAATCACTGCTGCAGTAGTAAGTGCAGTCTGCACAGCTGTACTGTGCTCATCATAAATCACTGCTGCAGTAGTAAGTGCAGTCTGCACAGCTGTACTATGCTCATCATAAATCACTGCTGCAGTAGTAAGTGCAGTCTGCACAGCTGTACTATGCTCATCATAAATCACTGCTGCAGTAGTAAGTGCAGTCTGCACAGCTGTACTATGCTCATCATAAATCACTGCTGCAGTAGTAAGTGCAGTCTGCACAGCTGTACTATGCTCATCATAAATCACTGCTGCAGTAGTAAGTGCAGTCTGCACAGCTGTACTGTGCTCATCATAAATCACTGCTGCAGTAGTAAGTGCAGTCTGCACAGCTGTACTATGCTCATCATAAATCACTGCTGCAGTAGTAAGTGCAGTCTGCACAGCTGTACTATGCTCATCATAAATCACTGCTGCAGTAGTAAGTGCAGTCTGCACAGCTGTACTATGCTCATCATAAATCACTGCTGCAGTAGTAAGTGCAGTCTGCACAGCTGTACTATGCTCATCATAAATCACTGCTGCAGTAGTAAGTGCAGTCTGCACAGCTGTACTATGCTCATCATAAATCACTGCTGCAGTAGTAAGTGCAGTCTGCACAGCTGTACTATGCTCATCATAAATCACTGCTGCAGTAGTAAGTGCAGTCTGCACAGCTGTACTATGCTCATCATAAATCACTGCTGCAGTAGTAAGTGCAGTCTGCACAGCTGTACTGTGCTCATCATAAATCACTGCTGCAGTAGTAAGTGCAGTCTGCACAGCTGTACTATGCTCATCATAAATCACTGCTGCAGTAGTAAGTGCAGTCTGCACAGCTGTACTATGCTCATCATAAATCACTGCTGCAGTAGTAAGTGCAGTCTGCACAGCTGTACTATGCTCATCATAAATCACTGCTGCAGTAGTAAGTGCAGTCTGCACAGCTGTACTATGCTCATCATAAATCACTGCTGCAGTAGTAAGTGCAGTCTGCACAGCTGTACTATGCTCATCATAAATCACTGCTGCAGTAGTAAGTGCAGTCTGCACAGCTGTACTATGCTCATCATAAATCACTGCTGCAGTAGTAAGTGCAGTCTGCACAGCTGTACTATGCTCATCATAAATCACTGCTGCAGTAGTAAGTGCAGTCTGCACAGCTGTACTATGCTCATCATAAATCACTGCTGCAGTAGTAAGTGCAGTCTGCACAGCTGTACTATGCTCATCATAAATCACTGCTGCAGTAGTAAGTGCAGTCTGCACAGCTGTACTATGCTCATCATAAATCACTGCTGCAGTAGTAAGTGCAGTCTGCACAGCTGTACTGTGCTCATCATAAATCACTGCTGCAGTAGTAAGTGCAGTCTGCACAGCTGTACTATGCTCATCATAAATCACTGCTGCAGTAGTAAGTGCAGTCTGCACAGCTGTACTATGCTCATCATAAATCACTGCTGCAGTAGTAAGTGCAGTCTGCACAGCTGTACTATGCTCATCATAAATCACTGCTGCAGTAGTAAGTGCAGTCTGCACAGCTGTACTATGCTCATCATAAATCACTGCTGCAGTAGTAAGTGCAGTCTGCACAGCTGTACTATGCTCATCATAAATCACTGCTGCAGTAGTAAGTGCAGTCTGCACAGCTGTACTATGCTCATCATAAATCACTGCTGCAGTAGTAAGTGCAGTCTGCACAGCTGTACTATGCTCATCATAAATCACTGCTGCAGTAGTAAGTGCAGTCTGCACAGCTGTACTATGCTCATCATAAATCACTGCTGCAGTAGTAAGTGCAGTCTGCACAGCTGTACTATGCTCATCATAAATCACTGCTGCAGTAGTAAGTGCAGTCTGCACAGCTGTACTATGCTCATCATAAATCACTGCTGCAGTAGTAAGTGCAGTCTGCACAGCTGTACTATGCTCATCATAAATCACTGCTGCAGTAGTAAGTGCAGTCTGCACAGCTGTACTATGCTCATCATAAATCACTGCTGCAGTAGTAAGTGCAGTCTGCACAGCTGTACTATGCTCATCATAAATCACTGCTGCAGTAGTAAGTGCAGTCTGCACAGCTGTACTATGCTCATCATAAATCACTGCTGCAGTAGTAAGTGCAGTCTGCACAGCTGTACTATGCTCATCATAAATCACTGCTGCAGTAGTAAGTGCAGTCTGCACAGCTGTACTATGCTCATCATAAATCACTGCTGCAGTAGTAAGTGCAGTCTGCACAGCTGTACTATGCTCATCATAAATCACTGCTGCAGTAGTAAGTGCAGTCTGCACAGCTGTACTATGCTCATCATAAATCACTGCTGCAGTAGTAAGTGCAGTCTGCACAGCTGTACTATGCTCATCATAAATCACTGCTGCAGTAGTAAGTGCAGTCTGCACAGCTGTACTATGCTCATCATAAATCACTGCTGCAGTAGTAAGTGCAGTCTGCACAGCTGTACTATGCTCATCATAAATCACTGCTGCAGTAGTAAGTGCAGTCTGCACAGCTGTACTATGCTCATCATAAATCACTGCTGCAGTAGTAAGTGCAGTCTGCACAGCTGTACTATGCTCATCATAAATCACTGCTGCAGTAGTAAGTGCAGTCTGCACAGCTGTACTATGCTCATCATAAATCACTGCTGCAGTAGTAAGTGCAGTCTGCACAGCTGTACTATGCTCATCATAAATCACTGCTGCAGTAGTAAGTGCAGTCTGCACAGCTGTACTATGCTCATCATAAATCACTGCTGCAGTAGTAAGTGCAGTCTGCACAGCTGTACTATGCTCATCATAAATCACTGCTGCAGTAGTAAGTGCAGTCTGCACAGCTGTACTATGCTCATCATAAATCACTGCTGCAGTAGTAAGTGCAGTCTGCACAGCTGTACTATGCTCATCATAAATCACTGCTGCAGTAGTAAGTGCAGTCTGCACAGCTGTACTATGCTCATCATAAATCACTGCTGCAGTAGTAAGTGCAGTCTGCACAGCTGTACTATGCTCATCATAAATCACTGCTGCAGTAGTAAGTGCAGTCTGCACAGCTGTACTATGCTCATCATAAATCACTGCTGCAGTAGTAAGTGCAGTCTGCACAGCTGTACTATGCTCATCATAAATCACTGCTGCAGTAGTAAGTGCAGTCTGCACAGCTGTACTATGCTCATCATAAATCACTGCTGCAGTAGTAAGTGCAGTCTGCACAGCTGTACTGTGCTCATCATAAATCACTGCTGCAGTAGTAAGTGCAGTCTGCACAGCTGTACTATGCTCATCATAAATCACTGCTGCAGTAGTAAGTGCAGTCTGCACAGCTGTACTATGCTCATCATAAATCACTGCTGCAGTAGTAAGTGCAGTCTGCACAGCTGTACTATGCTCATCATAAATCACTGCTGCAGTAGTAAGTGCAGTCTGCACAGCTGTACTATGCTCATCATAAATCACTGCTGCAGTAGTAAGTGCAGTCTGCACAGCTGTACTATGCTCATCATAAATCACTGCTGCAGTAGTAAGTGCAGTCTGCACAGCTGTACTATGCTCATCATAAATCACTGCTGCAGTAGTAAGTGCAGTCTGCACAGCTGTACTATGCTCATCATAAATCACTGCTGCAGTAGTAAGTGCAGTCTGCACAGCTGTACTATGCTCATCATAAATCACTGCTGCAGTAGTAAGTGCAGTCTGCACAGCTGTACTATGCTCATCATAAATCACTGCTGCAGTAGTAAGTGCAGTCTGCACAGCTGTACTGTGCTCATCATAAATCACTGCTGCAGTAGTAAGTGCAGTCTGCACAGCTGTACTATGCTCATCATAAATCACTGCTGCAGTAGTAAGTGCAGTCTGCACAGCTGTACTATGCTCATCATAAATCACTGCTGCAGTAGTAAGTGCAGTCTGCACAGCTGTACTATGCTCATCATAAATCACTGCTGCAGTAGTAAGTGCAGTCTGCACAGCTGTACTATGCTCATCATAAATCACTGCTGCAGTAGTAAGTGCAGTCTGCACAGCTGTACTGTGCTCATCATAAATCACTGCTGCAGTAGTAAGTGCAGTCTGCACAGCTGTACTATGCTCATCATAAATCACTGCTGCAGTAGTAAGTGCAGTCTGCACAGCTGTACTATGCTCATCATAAATCACTGCTGCAGTAGTAAGTGCAGTCTGCACAGCTGTACTATGCTCATCATAAATCACTGCTGCAGTAGTAAGTGCAGTCTGCACAGCTGTACTATGCTCATCATAAATCACTGCTGCAGTAGTAAGTGCAGTCTGCACAGCTGTACTATGCTCATCATAAATCACTGCTGCAGTAGTAAGTGCAGTCTGCACAGCTGTACTATGCTCATCATAAATCACTGCTGCAGTAGTAAGTGCAGTCTGCACAGCTGTACTATGCTCATCATAAATCACTGCTGCAGTAGTAAGTGCAGTCTGCACAGCTGTACTATGCTCATCATAAATCACTGCTGCAGTAGTAAGTGCAGTCTGCACAGCTGTACTATGCTCATCATAAATCACTGCTGCAGTAGTAAGTGCAGTCTGCACAGCTGTACTGTGCTCATCATAAATCACTGCTGCAGTAGTAAGTGCAGTCTGCACAGCTGTACTATGCTCATCATAAATCACTGCTGCAGTAGTAAGTGCAGTCTGCACAGCTGTACTATGCTCATCATAAATCACTGCTGCAGTAGTAAGTGCAGTCTGCACAGCTGTACTATGCTCATCATAAATCACTGCTGCAGTAGTAAGTGCAGTCTGCACAGCTGTACTATGCTCATCATAAATCACTGCTGCAGTAGTAAGTGCAGTCTGCACAGCTGTACTATGCTCATCATAAATCACTGCTGCAGTAGTAAGTGCAGTCTGCACAGCTGTACTATGCTCATCATAAATCACTGCTGCAGTAGTAAGTGCAGTCTGCACAGCTGTACTATGCTCATCATAAATCACTGCTGCAGTAGTAAGTGCAGTCTGCACAGCTGTACTATGCTCATCATAAATCACTGCTGCAGTAGTAAGTGCAGTCTGCACAGCTGTACTATGCTCATCATAAATCACTGCTGCAGTAGTAAGTGCAGTCTGCACAGCTGTACTATGCTCATCATAAATCACTGCTGCAGTAGTAAGTGCAGTCTGCACAGCTGTACTATGCTCATCATAAATCACTGCTGCAGTAGTAAGTGCAGTCTGCACAGCTGTACTGTGCTCATCATAAATCACTGCTGCAGTAGTAAGTGCAGTCTGCACAGCTGTACTATGCTCATCATAAATCACTGCTGCAGTAGTAAGTGCAGTCTGCACAGCTGTACTATGCTCATCATAAATCACTGCTGCAGTAGTAAGTGCAGTCTGCACAGCTGTACTGTGCTCATCATAAATCACTGCTGCAGTAGTAAGTGCAGTCTGCACAGCTGTACTATGCTCATCATAAATCACTGCTGCAGTAGTAAGTGCAGTCTGCACAGCTGTACTATGCTCATCATAAATCACTGCTGCAGTAGTAAGTGCAGTCTGCACAGCTGTACTATGCTCATCATAAATCACTGCTGCAGTAGTAAGTGCAGTCTGCACAGCTGTACTATGCTCATCATAAATCACTGCTGCAGTAGTAAGTGCAGTCTGCACAGCTGTACTATGCTCATCATAAATCACTGCTGCAGTAGTAAGTGCAGTCTGCACAGCTGTACTATGCTCATCATAAATCACTGCTGCAGTAGTAAGTGCAGTCTGCACAGCTGTACTATGCTCATCATAAATCACTGCTGCAGTAGTAAGTGCAGTCTGCACAGCTGTACTATGCTCATCATAAATCACTGCTGCAGTAGTAAGTGCAGTCTGCACAGCTGTACTATGCTCATCATAAATCACTGCTGCAGTAGTAAGTGCAGTCTGCACAGCTGTACTATGCTCATCATAAATCACTGCTGCAGTAGTAAGTGCAGTCTGCACAGCTGTACTATGCTCATCATAAATCACTGCTGCAGTAGTAAGTGCAGTCTGCACAGCTGTACTATGCTCATCATAAATCACTGCTGCAGTAGTAAGTGCAGTCTGCACAGCTGTACTATGCTCATCATAAATCACTGCTGCAGTAGTAAGTGCAGTCTGCACAGCTGTACTATGCTCATCATAAATCACTGCTGCAGTAGTAAGTGCAGTCTGCACAGCTGTACTATGCTCATCATAAATCACTGCTGCAGTAGTAAGTGCAGTCTGCACAGCTGTACTATGCTCATCATAAATCACTGCTGCAGTAGTAAGTGCAGTCTGCACAGCTGTACTATGCTCATCATAAATCACTGCTGCAGTAGTAAGTGCAGTCTGCACAGCTGTACTATGCTCATCATAAATCACTGCTGCAGTAGTAAGTGCAGTCTGCACAGCTGTACTATGCTCATCATAAATCACTGCTGCAGTAGTAAGTGCAGTCTGCACAGCTGTACTATGCTCATCATAAATCACTGCTGCAGTAGTAAGTGCAGTCTGCACAGCTGTACTATGCTCATCATAAATCACTGCTGCAGTAGTAAGTGCAGTCTGCACAGCTGTACTGTGCTCATCATAAATCACTGCTGCAGTAGTAAGTGCAGTCTGCACAGCTGTACTATGCTCATCATAAATCACTGCTGCAGTAGTAAGTGCAGTCTGCACAGCTGTACTATGCTCATCATAAATCACTGCTGCAGTAGTAAGTGCAGTCTGCACAGCTGTACTATGCTCATCATAAATCACTGCTGCAGTAGTAAGTGCAGTCTGCACAGCTGTACTATGCTCATCATAAATCACTGCTGCAGTAGTAAGTGCAGTCTGCACAGCTGTACTATGCTCATCATAAATCACTGCTGCAGTAGTAAGTGCAGTCTGCACAGCTGTACTATGCTCATCATAAATCACTGCTGCAGTAGTAAGTGCAGTCTGCACAGCTGTACTATGCTCATCATAAATCACTGCTGCAGTAGTAAGTGCAGTCTGCACAGCTGTACTATGCTCATCATAAATCACTGCTGCAGTAGTAAGTGCAGTCTGCACAGCTGTACTATGCTCATCATAAATCACTGCTGCAGTAGTAAGTGCAGTCTGCACAGCTGTACTATGCTCATCATAAATCACTGCTGCAGTAGTAAGTGCAGTCTGCACAGCTGTACTATGCTCATCATAAATCACTGCTGCAGTAGTAAGTGCAGTCTGCACAGCTGTACTATGCTCATCATAAATCACTGCTGCAGTAGTAAGTGCAGTCTGCACAGCTGTACTGTGCTCATCATAAATCACTGCTGCAGTAGTAAGTGCAGTCTGCACAGCTGTACTGTGCTCATCATAAATCACTGCTGCAGTAGTAAGTGCAGTCTGCACAGCTGTACTATGCTCATCATAAATCACTGCTGCAGTAGTAAGTGCAGTCTGCACAGCTGTACTATGCTCATCATAAATCACTGCTGCAGTAGTAAGTGCAGTCTGCACAGCTGTACTATGCTCATCATAAATCACTGCTGCAGTAGTAAGTGCAGTCTGCACAGCTGTACTATGCTCATCATAAATCACTGCTGCAGTAGTAAGTGCAGTCTGCACAGCTGTACTATGCTCATCATAAATCACTGCTGCAGTAGTAAGTGCAGTCTGCACAGCACAGCTGTACTGTACTATGCTCATCATAAATCACTGCTGCAGTAGTAAGTGCAGTCTGCACAGCTGTACTATGCTCATCATAAATCACTGCTGCAGTAGTAAGTGCAGTCTGCACAGCTGTACTATGCTCATCATAAATCACTGCTGCAGTAGTAAGTGCAGTCTGCACAGCTGTACTATGCTCATCATAAATCACTGCTGCAGTAGTAAGTGCAGTCTGCACAGCTGTACTGTGCTCATCATAAATCACTGCTGCAGTAGTAAGTGCAGTCTGCACAGCTGTACTATGCTCATCATAAATCACTGCTGCAGTAGTAAGTGCAGTCTGCACAGCTGTACTATGCTCATCATAAATCACTGCTGCAGTAGTAAGTGCAGTCTGCACAGCTGTACTATGCTCATCATAAATCACTGCTGCAGTAGTAAGTGCAGTCTGCACAGCTGTACTATGCTCATCATAAATCACTGCTGCAGTAGTAAGTGCAGTCTGCACAGCTGTACTATGCTCATCATAAATCACTGCTGCAGTAGTAAGTGCAGTCTGCACAGCTGTACTATGCTCATCATAAATCACTGCTGCAGTAGTAAGTGCAGTCTGCACAGCTGTACTATGCTCATCATAAATCACTGCTGCAGTAGTAAGTGCAGTCTGCACAGCTGTACTATGCTCATCATAAATCACTGCTGCAGTAGTAAGTGCAGTCTGCACAGCTGTACTATGCTCATCATAAATCACTGCTGCAGTAGTAAGTGCAGTCTGCACAGCTGTACTGTGCTCATCATAAATCACTGCTGCAGTAGTAAGTGCAGTCTGCACAGCTGTACTATGCTCATCATAAATCACTGCTGCAGTAGTAAGTGCAGTCTGCACAGCTGTACTATGCTCATCATAAATCACTGCTGCAGTAGTAAGTGCAGTCTGCACAGCTGTACTATGCTCATCATAAATCACTGCTGCAGTAGTAAGTGCAGTCTGCACAGCTGTACTATGCTCATCATAAATCACTGCTGCAGTAGTAAGTGCAGTCTGCACAGCTGTACTATGCTCATCATAAATCACTGCTGCAGTAGTAAGTGCAGTCTGCACAGCTGTACTATGCTCATCATAAATCACTGCTACAGTAGCATGTTTGGATAGATTGCCATAGCTTATACAACCAGGGGGGAGGAAGGATTAGAATCCAGGAGGCCATGGGAAATAGTCCTAACAAAGTCTGTTCTCGACCAGGAAAAGGAATCCAATTTGTAGTGTTTGCAATGATTTGTGCAGAGGACCCAGTAGCTGTCTGTAGAATGCTTTTAGAGACCAGCCCTTTCTAATACTCATCAAAGACAAGGCTCTAGAAGAATGTGTCTTAGCCCTGCTTGTAAGTGTTATTGTGGGAATAACAGAATGAGATGGCACGGGAGAACCATCTAGAAATAGTCTGTTTTGACATTGATTGCTCTTTTCTTCTCCATTTATAGGAGATGAACAGCAGTTCAGGTCTCCTGAAGGACTTAGTTTTATCAAAGTAGTACCCAAGTTGTTTATGCACAGCTAAAGCGTGTAGAATCCTCTCTCCTTGATGTTTTGGTTCAGGAAAGATCAAAGTTAAGGTCTCAAGAAGTCACACTTGTTTCCTAGGTGGTCTTCAGTGTAAAACCTGTTGCAGGAACTGGTTTACTAAAGTATATGAAAAAAGGGGGAATCTATTTGCAGGCATTCTGAAATGGCCAACAAACAAACCCTGATAGATGAGTAAGGTAGGCCAGAGGACAGTAACTCATACAAATATTGTAAAACCACTGTTACAGAAGCCCAAAATGTGACTTAGTTGTTAGCGTGGCACCAGCTATCAAATCATTTCCACTTATTAGCATATGATTTTCTAATAACAGGCTTTGTTGCCTCCTTTAGTACCTGCTGCATGTCCATAAAATGTAAGTGCCTCAGGGGTATCAGAATACAATCATCCGGGAAGTCAATTATAGTTATTTCAGACTGTCATATATCAAACACCCTCTGTCTTGTGTCTGTGGTCATCCAATCTTTGAGGAAGCTTGTGGAAATTATCCTTGGCTACTTCCATAAGATGAGAATCATTATTGCTTGGGTCAAAAGGAAGTCACAGGAATGATCTTTCAAGATTCCTTCTGAATTTTCAGAATAATACTGAATATCAGTGGAAGGGATGGAAATGCATACAAGAGCATTCCTGTCCAAAGGAAGAAAATAACATCTGTTTTTCAGACTTGTTTGCAAGGAGTCCTGAAGCAGAATTTGCTTAGTTGTTTTTCTGAGAGGAGGCCAAAAGATTTATTTTTATTTTTATTTTTTTATTTTACATTTGTTGACCGGGCTAGTCTAACTGGATACATGTCCATTTTCAGTAGAGGCCCGGGGAGAAAAGCTCCAAGCATAAGAATAACAATATAACAAAAGCAAATACGTAAAATAGAGTAATAAAGCAACAGTACCATAGTAACATAGGTAAAATGAGAAAAGCACATGGACTAACAAACAGTGACTAAAAAACATTTAGGCAAAAGCTAGACCAGACATACACAAGCACATGCACTAGACAGCACCAGGGCAATTGCAAAAAGAACAAAGTTCCCAAATCCTATCAAATTACTAAGAATAAAACAAGAGGAGAGAAATAAGTTTTAGGGGCAAGAGGGAGGGCTAGGGTTGAAATAGGAGTGAAATACAGGTTTCAGTCTGGGTTAGCACAAGGACAGAGCCACTTAGTTTTTAGATGTTCTTTTGTTTGGTTTTTGAATAGAGAAGCAGATGCTAGTGTAGATAGTTCAGGAGGGAGCTGATTCCATTTTTTTCCTATAGTGTTTGAGAAAAGAGAGTCATCTATTTGAGATATTCCCCATAGCTGGATCAAATCTTGAGAAGACCCCTTTATTTAAAATCCATTAGTGTGGGATTGGCCTGGTCCTGCTCATTTTGTCTGCCACTACATTTTACACTGACAGAATGTAAGAAGCTCGGAGGTTTAGTCTGTGCTGCATTATGACTTTCCAAGCTAACAGTGCCAGCCTCCCTGTTTAAGTACCACATCAATGTGGGGTGGTTTGCAATCATCTACAAAGGTCCTGTGGATCACATGTGATGAAGTGATTCTGCAGCATAAATAACAGCTAACATTTATCTGCTTTGTCATGCCTTGTTTGCTCCAAAGACCCTACACTTTCACCCCTGGATACTGCTCCACATACAAAATCTGATGGATCTGTTGTCACAGACAAGGGGAATGAAAGAAAATGGCAGACCTACATTCAGAGAAATCTGCTCTGTCTGCCAAAGAATTTTGTCTTCACAAAACCCAGAAATAGAATCTGGAAGTCTAATGGGTGAGAATGCTGAGTCCAAATGTTTTTAAAAGAACATTGAAATTTTCTCATGTGTAATCTGGTTAGAGGAAACATGGGAATCATGAATGCAATGAATCATAAATTCCTGAGAAATTATCTGGCCGAAGTCTGAGTGAGAAAAGTCCAGAAAAATGTTTAGATAGAGATTTATTTTCTGTAGGGCCAGATCGCCTTTTACATGGAGAAGTCTGGAAGGCACCCTAAAAATGCACAGTTGTGTGACTAGGGATCAACAATTATCTTAGATTGTTGATCTGAAATCCTAGGGCCACCAGAAGATTTCTTGCCTGTTTAAGGCACTCCTAACACCTGGAAAAACTCTGCAAAGAGAAGCCAGTCATCTGAATAAGGAAAGATATGGATGCCTTGCAGTGTGCAATGTGCCACCACAGGAGACAGACACTTTTAAACTCTCCTTTGGAGCAGTAGATAATTCAAAGGGAAATGCTGAGAACTGACAATGTAACCCAGACTCAAAAAAATTTTAGGAACTTTCTGAAATCTTTGGTAATGGCAATATGATGATAAGCCTATGTCAAGTCTAGTGTTTCCAGAAAACTCAAATAAGTAATGATAAGTAACACAAGCTACAATGTCAACATTTTGAACTTTAGAACCTTTATTAATAGGTTGAGGAGGGATAGGTCAAGCACTGGTCTCCATGAAGGCTCCATCACTGACAGCAAACAAACTCTTGAATAAAATCCTTGCTTCACTGAGCTAGGAGCACTGGCTCTATGACCCATAAGGGCAGTATTTCATTAATGACTGGTAGAAATAGGGAAATGTGAATCAGAGGGTAAAGAGGAATTTCGAGAAAAGGAGGAAGGCTTTCCCATTGCCACTTCTATCCCCCACATAAAACTCTTAGAACCCATTTGTCTGTGACAGTCTTTTGCCAATAAGGAAAACAAAGGACCACGCTCTGTGACAGATTTAAAGTAGTGGTGGTGGAGATGCTGTAATGATCATTTATTACTAGTGGACTCTCCCTTTTTCTGGAAGGTTCCTTCTTTTTCATTAGACCCTTCCTGCTACTTTTTTCTTAAACCTCTACTTGCCAAAGGATTGTTGGTTTTGTTTGTTCTGCTTTTTGAGAAAGGAAGCCGAAGATTTTGAAATCTTAGAAAAGGAGGGTTAAACAATATTAGTAACACACTGCATACGTTTTGAGGACTTGGATAGCAGAATACCCAGAAAAGGACCTTCTTGTCCACAGGAATGTCTACCATTTCAGATTCAACATATTCAGAAAATCTTTTGAGTATAAATCCCAAGAAAATGTCTCATAACAGCAGCAGTAGCAACTGTCATGGAAACACAATCATTGATACGTGTCAATGCA
The DNA here is from genome assembly GCF_019279795.1 of Protopterus annectens. Classification (NCBI taxonomy): domain Eukaryota; kingdom Metazoa; phylum Chordata; order Ceratodontiformes; family Protopteridae; genus Protopterus; species Protopterus annectens. Next base: position 1,801,035,887 of record NC_056732.1, read on the forward strand.
TGATCAGTTATCTGTGAGACAGTGGAAACAGAATAATTCAAATAAGCCCTGGTATCAGAAGCTGGTAAAGTGGCAAAAAGTCTGTCATACTGTTAAAACAAGTTAACATATATTTCAACACATGAGCCTGATAATTTTGAATTCTGAAGTCTAAGGTTATAGAAGAATAAATTGTCTTGCCAAATCTGTCAAAGGCGTTCCCATCTTTATCAGTGGATGAAGGATTAGCATTTACCAGATGTTTATTAGCAGCTAGACTAGAGGTAGAAATAGTTGCAGGGTCAGATCTGGGATGAGAAAATACTTGTTAATTCTGGCAGTTCTTTTAATGACTATTGTGTGTCTAACATGATGCAGGCTAATTAAAATGCATCCTCAAATCTGACAAAAGTGGAAGAGGAGTCATTAGCATAATATCACATGAAGCATGCCATAATATTTTCTCAGGGAAGAAGGAATATCAATTTGCTGCCACTGAAACAGGTGGTTCATTTTAGAAATAGTTTCAGAAAAAGAAGAAACTTCTGAAGGGAATTCTAAGGAAAAGCTTTTCTCAGAGTCAACAGTCGGGAATCCGTTCAGAAAAAACAGAAGACACCTGTTCCTTACCTGTCATTTTCATCTAACTGAGACATTTCTGAATGAGAGGGAGCTGATAAATGATTTTCCAGAGGATTTAAAGCCTGCAATAGCTCTTTAGTTAGAAAAATATATTGTTGATGAGAATGTAATTAGTGTTTGCAGCAGATAAATTATTAGGATTTTATTTCTTCTTTATGGGACTGACTTCAGAATAGGACCTAATTCTGTGGAGCAGATCTTTTCCTCCAACTACACAGGGGTGCATTCCCTGCTAAAAATCCACTGACTGAAGAAACTGGCTCTCCAGTGCCCAATAATGCACTTGCACAGACACAGAAGATTTTGCTAACTCCCATGCCATAGTGGCCAAAAGGACTAACCTAGAGGGATCTGGGGAAAAAAGAAAGTGGTCCAAGGAATAACCAGTGGCCAAACTGATGACCCAGCAGTGGCTGAAGTACAGACTGAGCCCATGGTGTTGACAAGGCTCCTGCTTAGATTTCTTTTTCTTAGGAGTTGGGGTATAGGAACTGAGGTATCTCTGACTTAACTCCCTCAGCAGAGAATGATTGGATGGGAAATAGGAAATTCACCCGGGGGATCACTTCTGTGGCTCTGCTCGACTGGGGCACAGGAAAATAATTTTCTTGGGTGACAAAAGCCAGGGTACTTTTTGGCTAGGCTTATATAGGCCCTAGGGCCAATAGCTTAATACCTACCTATGAAGCTATGAAGGCGGACCATGGCAGTGTTAAAAGTAGTTGGCAAAATAGGTAGATTGTCATAAATGTACAAAGGCACTTAAAAACATGTACACTCTCCTAAAAATACACCATCCCCAATAAAGCACACAAAAAGTTCACAAATAGCACACCTTTTTCTAGAAATAGTGTCTTCAAAAATAATAAGCCTTGACTACATAGCCAGATAATCACTGATTAGTGTTTCTGATAATATACTAAAATTAACAGTAATGCTGGTGTTCTTAAAAGGAGCCATCAGAATTAAGTAAAAATAGAAAAATGTAGAAGGGAATCCTTAAAGGAAACTTCTCTGCCCTGCAATGGAAGAAGGAAGCCAACTGCCAATTCCCTGAAGCCCAGAAGGAGCACTCTTGAGGTCAGCAAAAAAGTCCTGAAAGGTTTTGGAGCACAGGCCGGTGTTTTGTTCACTTAAGAGCTTCAGATTACAGAAGCTGGGAGCATATGTGAGAGAGAACCAAAGGCTTTGGAAGACTGATTGGAAGTTATATCTTTGGCAGGATATTACCCAAATAACGCTAGACACCTGCAGCAGTGATTTATAATGAATATAATGGAATTATCAGCCACTACTGAAACTGGAGAAGTCATGTGGCATGTCTAGAATCCCCAAAGTGCATAAATATGGGAGCAACCCCCCCACTTAGACCCATTGTTTCAGTAGACGGTTCGAAAACCCTGCCCCTGGCTAAATATGTGGATAGTAAATTGAAACAAGTGTGGCTAAAGAGAGTTAACATTTTGAGGGATTCCTGGGACTTCTTAAGGTGTTTAAATAAAGAATTGTATAGTGACAATATGTCATTCCTTACAATAGATGTAGTCGACTTGTTCTCTAGTATTCCCCACCAAGAAGGTCTTACCCTACTAGAAGAAATTATTTATGAGGATGCCTCCCTCACACGTGATGAATGTATGTTTGTTATGCAACTATTAGAGTTGGTGTTAAAATATAATTTTATTCACTTTAAGGGTGAATTATTCCACCAGTAAAAGGGGTGGCCATGGACACAGCTTGCGCACCCACATATGCTAACTTGGTTTTAGCAACGTGGGAGGAGAAGTTAGTATTAAACTCAACTCTATACAAGAGGTTTTTAGATGGTATTTGTATTTTATGGGTAGGGTCTGTTGAAACTATCAATGATTTTATACTTTTTTTGAATGACTCTACTGAATTTTTAGAATTCACATATAAGGTTAGTCAGGAAAAACTGAAGTTGTTAGATGTAGAGATATACAAGAAAAACAATGAATGTAATTCAAAAATATTTAGAAAGAACACATTTTCAAACTCTTACCTACATTATAACAGTGCCCACCCCCTGCATTGCAAGAGGAATATTGAAAAGGGGCAATACATTAGGTTAAGTAGAATGACTTCGAACGATGAACAGTTTTTGAAAGAATTAATTTTATTAAGGCAATTTTTTAAGGCTAGAAATCATCCATGTTGGTTGATTGACCAGACGGAAAAAGAAGTGAGTGAGAAAAGGATAGATAAGTTTAAACCCATTTTAGGTGTTAGTCTTCCAAATGAGGTTACAGGGTCCGAGACCAACCAGAATTCTTATGGAAAGGCTTTAGTAATAGAATATAATGGAAGTTCAAACCTGATAAGAAATATTGTGGACACTGAATGGAATAGGTTTATAGCACTTATAGACCTAGAAAGAATATCCAAGGACAAACTTAAAGTGGTATTTAAAAATTCATGTAGTCTGAAAAACTTATTGGAAAGGGAAGAAATTTACAATAGGGCAACAAGAAAAAGAAGAGGAACCTATAAATGTGATCACTGTGCCCAGTGTAATTACATACTAATAAGGAGAGTATTCACTTAGAAAGTAGGAATACCATGGTTACTGGGAAATAATATAGCAAGTGTGATTCTAGTGGGCTTGTATATTTGGTATTATGTCAGGCTTGCCAGGGATTCTATGTTGGTTCATAGGTTCATAGGTAGGTACTAGGTACTAGGCTATCTGCCCAAGGGCATTTCTAAGTCTAGCCAGAGTTTGTCGGCTTTCGCTGCCCCATTGATTAATTAACTCATAACCCAGAGGCTTCCCATGCTTTGGAACAAGATCCCAGTTCGTATTAGGCAGAGCCCCTCACTGACTCTCTTCAAGAGAAATCTTGATGAGTGGATGGGAGATCGTAAGTTTACCCCAGGGGTCACATCTGTGTCACTGCTAGACAGGGGCACAGTAAACTAATTCTGTTATATAAGGGGACCTTCATTGTGTCACTACTAGACAGAGGCACAGTATTCTAAATTTATTCTGTACATTTTTGTACCATTTCATGGGGTGGCAAAAGCCACATCACTATGGCTAGGCTTACAAATGCCCCAGGGCAGATAGCCTAGTACTATACTATGAAACTATGAAACTGAGCCTCTGTCAAGCAGAACCAATGAAGTGATCCCAGGGGTATATTTTCTGTTACCCATCCACTCGTCAAGGTTTCTCTTGAAGAGTGTTAGTGAGGGGCTCAATGTAGATAGGAATTTTAGTAAGACTGAACGCAAGCTCAGGAAAATAATTTATGAGCATGTTTACGATATTCTTACCAACAAGGAGACCAATGCTTTATACAGGCATAAGCTAAAATGTAGTAATGCACAATATAAGTTCTTTGTTATTGAAATTGTGAAAATCAATGGTAGGGGTGCTTTATGGGAGGAGAACTTAGAATACAGAGAGTTATGCTGGCAGATCACCCTGCAGGCGAACAAATATCCAGGTCTGAATGACCATATATCGATAGCCCCTGTTCTCAAATTGAGGTCAGCCAAGCTCTAAAGCTTGTCCCTTTCCAATTCAAGCATGTATAGACCTGCTAGGGTCTAGGGTATTTTTTAGATAATGAATTTTAGGTGAAGTTTTTTCTTTCAAGACATTGATAGCTTTTCAACTAGTGAAAAATGAAAAAAATAAATATAGACCTTTACAATATTAATTGATTTTCTGAGAACAAAGTTTAATATAAATGTTATACATACATTTATATCTCATATATTTTATTTTTATAATACAAACATACATGTATATATATTTATTTTTTAACAGAAAAGGGTTTATTTATTTTGTTTTTATGATGCACTTATGGAAAATGCCATTAGATAGAGCGTTAAGTCTTTCTTTATATGGATTTAATATGAACAATAGTCTATTACTGATTTTAATAATCTAAGAGCTTTTTACTTCTTACCTTTGTATGTCCTGGTCTTAAGAAAAGATTTTTAACATTGGTTTTGATTGTATTAGATTAATAAATGTACTCGTATAAAGTTTTTAAAATGTTTCATGAGATGGCATTTAGAAGGATAAAAAGTTGGTTGGTTAATTATTTTTTTAATTAATTCCTTTCCTTATGTGATAGGTTAATTAATGTTGTATGGCAGGGATAATATAAAAGTTAATTGTTTGACACTCAGTCTGCATCTGATGAAGTCTATTCAAACGAAAACGTATGTGTGTTTGTAATAGCATTATTGCTGTGTTCGTTTTTCAACATTAAACTTGTGGAAAAGCATCCTTGCATTGTGTGACCATTCCATAAAGGGTACCTTTTGGATTTTATTAGTTACTGGTGGTGCTTTGCTGCACAATTCTTGGCTTTATTTAAGTCTGGGAGGGTGTATGTCTTGATAAGGTTTTCCTGATTGTTGAGTAAAAGGCATCATGGATGGATGTGACATCGGGCACTTCAACAGTAGATAAGGTAGAAGCAGTGAGAACCAAATGTGTTGAGGCCAATAAAGGCCTATTCTCATAACTTTGGCCTTATATAATTTTGCTTTTTGAATGGCTATCATCATCAAAGGAAATGGAGAGGTAATGAGGCACAGATGAGTTGAGGAGGCTACAGCATCTCTATGAAATCCCACTGAGGTAGAATGAGGGATAAGCAGTTGCTACACTTTTGTTACTGTTGAGGATGCAAATGTCACAAGAAGGCTTGCCCCCAAATTCAAAATAATTTCTGAGCTACCAGAAGACTAAGGAACTGGAAAGTCATTGGACTTGAAGAGCGTAGACTCATACCTTCATGGAGTTTCAACACACTGCGTAAAAACGAAAAAGTGACAAACGGCAACCACACACTGAAGCAGAAAGTTTAATGAATCTATAAAGGATCCACAAACATAAAAACACAATAAAAATCTTTCCTTAAGCGCTTTTCGTTTGTTCTATGAACAAACTTCTTCAGAGGTTATACTCAACACTAGCTGCAGACCATTTAAACAGAAAAAATGCGGGAACTATGTGCTTACGTAATTTTTAAAGAGCTAGCAAGAAAAATGCTGTTTGGTACAATGTAATATACAATATCACGAACATACCACAAAGACTAAGGCAAACCCATAAAAAGCATACACATATGATAAGCCTTAAAAACTGTAAAACATCAATACAACAGGTGCAATGAGGTTCCCTTCCTGTTTGTTAATGCATCAGAACACTGTCATGCTGTCAGTGTCAGTGTTTGTGGAAAGCCCTGGTGCCTTGGTCAGGGAGTAGCAAAATAGATACTCAGAAAACGGCACACATATAATTGCAGGCAATTAGACAAACAACCAGTAGAAATATAGTACGAATGCAAGAAAGTTTTTCACTCCGTTTCATTATTAACACCTCTAGGATTTGGGATGCCAAATTTTAGAATTAAGGTACTTTCCTTATAAAACAGACACTCCATCAGTCCAATACTATCCGCTATACTTTGCTTAGGTTTTTTTACAGAAATGTTGCCCTTAATCCATACACTTTTTGAAAATGATTACTCACATAAGGTATAGATACAGAACTTTCCAATATCTTAGTTTTTATATTTTTTCTCAATTATTTTTATTGAAAATTTTAACAAAACATTAATATGCAATAATATAAATATAAAACAAATATGCATATCTAAAATAATAAACTAAACTAACTATTTACAATGGTGTCTACTGCAAAACATTTTTTTAAACAGAAAAAATGTGATGAGTAGTTGTTCGTTAATTATTAAAGTTTGTTTATCCAGAAGTGCTTTGAATTTCAACCATATATTATATGAAGAGGTGGTTCTAGATGTTCTTGTCTTGTTTGTGATAAGTTGAAGATGACAAACTTCAGTTGCCAAGTGTATAAATTCCTTCATAGTAGGAGTACGTTCATTTTTCCAGTTCTTGATGATGACTTTATTATGAACATAACTTTCATGATTTTTTGTGATTGGTGGTGACTTTTCTGGTTAATGTTAAGGTACTTCATAAAAGAGGGTATTTTATTTTGTTGACACAAGTGGGAATAGGTGTATTAAATAAAATAAGAGATTTGGTCAACATAAATTTATCGTTAAAAACAGACAGTAAAACAGAGTTCATATTATCCTAACATGTTTTAAGTTTTATGCAATCATAAAACATATGCTGTTAGCCAGCTTTAACATTTAGTTTACATCTCCAGCATCCTATGTCTTTATTATAAATCAATTCAGTTTTATGTGGTGTGATAAAGGTTCTATGTAAGAATTTCCAAGAGACTATCCTCCACCGTTGTGATGATGTACTTTGTTTTGAAGATTGGAGTATTAGTTTTTTATCATCTTTACTTGGGGAATTATTAATAAGACTAAAATAGTCCCAATAGCTTTCTCTGTGACATACTGTTGATTTATTAAGTGTCTTATATATTTTAGATAGTAGTCCTTTCCAATTATATTCTTTTGCATTGAAATACTGTGTAAATCATTGAAGGTGGGGAAAGAATCTCTACATATTGATTGCATTAGATTAATGTCATGTTCAACTAATTGTCTACACTTTTGAATTTGTAGCCACATCTTTGCTTAACACAGACATATTAACGTTATGGTCAAAATTTTGTAGCTTCCCATTGTCTAGTAATTGATTCCAGTATAATACTCCAGGATTTAATAAAATCCATGTAGGCACAGTGTAGACCCTACATAGAATGTTACCATGTCTGTGTACATGGTTCCCCCTCAGCAGAGCGCCATACATATTAATCATGGAGCACTGCCGAGGGAGAGCTGTGGAAGATGGTTATTGCATCAGTTTAGGGAGTGTAGTGTCAACTGTGTCCACAGATGAGTAAGACACTCCTTGCACTGTTCAGTTGTATTATGTCAGTGTTTATTTTATTATTTGACATGGGTTTTTTTCTTTCTTTTTTTAAAAAAGCATGTTTGCGCTGTGCAGCATGGAGCGCAGCAATGCTAAGGGGTGCCAAGACACCTGTCAGACATCTAAAAATAGAAAGTGGATGCAATTAATTATTTATTTAAATAACATGTTTAAGGATAGCTGAGCAGGTTTGCACTGCATGGTGTGGTGCTCAGCAGTGCTTATAAGTAGCTCAGAGGTATATCTAAAGGTATAGCAGAGCTCCACATATGCATGTAGCTAAATGGGTAGACTTACGGCCTCATGAGCAGTAGGTACAGGGTTTGAATACATGGAAGGGAAAATAAGCATTTATTTTGAAATACAAATGATACCAATTATTTTTAAATTCTGTCCCTCTGCACTCTGCTAAGCTCTGCTAAGACTTGCTAAAACCTGCTAAGCACCATATAAACACAATAATGGCTGAAAATGTTTATGCACTGCTCAGCTCTGCTTGGCTGGTTTGCGCACTGTTAAGCATTGCTAAGCATATGGGTCCTCGAGTTTTCTCACTGCTTAGCTCTGCTGTACAGGTTTGCATGTTGTTAAGCGATGTGCCACATTTTTGAATGTTGCCCAATGACTTGTAAGGGTGGCAAAATAGTCTATATTAAGCCTAATAGGTGGGACTATAGCATAATCCATTGGAGTTCTGTCGCTGAAGGATACTATGGTAGACGTTGGTGATGGTTCATGCTTTTGGGTGCAGTGTTGGGGCATTCCAAAGTCCAGGGTCATGGTTGGACTCCTAGTAAAAAAACATGAAGACTCACTTCTGCAGGGAGATTACTAGGGCTCAGAGTGCAAGGCGGAGGCCTGGGACCAGCTGGCAAGGGAACTCACCAGTGCAACTGGTATCCCCCACACAGGTGAGTAATGTCATCACCACACTAACAACCTGAAGAGGTGAAAGGGGGATCTCTTGGACACCTGGGTCCAAGAATTTTGGGCAAGGGATACCCCACATGTATGTAAGTACTTTTACCTCTGTTTCACCAATATCTAATCTGATTGTCTGCTAAACTGGTATGCATAATGGTGTGCTTCTCTCCTAACAGCTGCAGAGAAGAGGGCTCACAGCATCAAGCTGCATAGGGCACTTGGCCAGGTTGCACCATGAGTGTGATGAGTATGACTGTATTATGCTAACTGTAGTGAAATAAGCAAGAAAGAATAAAGCATTAACTGTAATGAAGTATGTACAGTAAAGTTTGTATTGCAATAAATGTGGACTTAGAGTTGTAGTGCAATAAATAAATAATGCCAACAGTAGTGCAATAAAAACACGAAACAATACCATTACCTGCATTAAAGTATATACAATAAAATCTGTAGTGCAATAACTGTGGAAATGCAGCTGTATTGCAAGACCTGAATAATGACAACTGTTCTGCAATAACACATGAACCAATACCAGTAACACCAAGGTAAATTGTGTACACCAGGATTGCCTTGATTTAACCATTGCAGTATAACTATATGCATTCAAGCTGTAAGATGAGGTGATGCAGTCAGGTATAACACTGCCATAGCTGTAGAATGCAAATATAATGGCTGCCAAATGTCTTATTTAACACATGCAGTACCGTTCAAGGCTGTTACTAGGCCAATATTATTCATGTAATGCTCTGTCGTCCACAAACAGCAGGTAAGCAAGGTATATGGGTGAGGTAGCCCACTCCATGATCTGATATTGTTTGTTGACTTCAGAGATATTTCAAACCAATAACAATATTTTGTGTACACCTACATTCTATGTATTAATGTATAGATTGCCTACTATCTCTGTCATGCTTGTATTTCATGCATGTGTGTTCTACTGTCACTGCAGTCTAGTATAGAACTGTAATACTACTACCAGGACATATATTGGTTGCAGGTGAGCTCTAGGCAGTACTTTTATGTAAGCAGAAAGGTGGTGGTATGCATATGTTGCATCATTTGGGTCAACCACCCCCGGCTTGCCCAGTCCCACCTCACTGCCCTCACCCCCCCATACTTCTTTTTTTTCTGCAAATCCTCTTTCATGAAAAATAAATAAATAAATAAAATCTTCTCTCTTAATAATGCAGCAATTGAAGTAATTTCTCACAGCAAATTATTAAGCATGATAGTGTCCAGTAATCTTATATTTTAACTGCAGTCCTGCATTATCCTTGTGCTGATGGGTCCACCTGTCCCAATTATGTTGTTTTGAAGAGCTCCTGTTATATCCTTTATTCATGGAGTTCCAAGTGAAATATCTCAATATTCACTATATCACATAATGGGTTAAAATTTAAAATTGACAAATAGTCAAGTGTAAGTGTACTATGTTGTAAAAATCCCACAGCTGTATTTAGAAATAACCAAAATTAGGGCCTGGCCTGATGGTGAAAGGCCCGGCAAGTTTCTGGACAAAAGGTCAAGGCTTGCAGGCAACAGCTATCCATAGCAGGGGTCAAGATGACTGGCAAGCAGGTTATGCTCACTGGGGAAATATGAATTAATGCAGAGTCCCATCACTTCTATGAGTAACTTTACTTAGAAGTCCTTTGCTTGATGATTGGGAGAGTAAAATGAGTGAATTATTTGACAAAGTGAACCCTCTTAAACTGTCACTGGAAAAGTGGAGTAGAGTTCTCTCTTCAATTTCTCAGGGAAGGTGTGCAAGGTGACAGATGGTATGCCTTGTGGTAAAGCCTCTGACCTGGATGGGGTAAATGCAGAACTGTATAAAAGTCTTGTATCAAATTTTCCATTGGTTGTTGAATATTTTTAGATCTTTCCAGACTTGCAGGATTATTAACCTTCTCTTGTACATCTACCGTAATAATGGTACCTTATCCCTAAACCCAGGAAAGATTCCTTAATGGTCACTGGTTGCAAACCATTGCCTGGTTTCTCTTATTAATATGGAACATATGTATGCATTAAAGTCCTAGTACAGCAGATTAACTCTCTTCTGTCAAACTGTATCTTTCCCACACAGGCTGGGCTTGTACTAATTTGGAAAAATTAAGGAACTCTTGAGGACAGTGCTCCTTTACGTCAAGACTGCAAGGGATAGTTGAGCCTGCTCTGGTGGTTTTAGCTGACTTTGAGAAGGTTTTCAACATGGTTAGATAGTTCTTTGAAGATAGCCTCCCAATCTGTGATTATCTTGCAATGAAACCCCCTCCTCAAGTATATGTTTAAGTAAAGGTTTATTATTTAGTCCCTTTAGTTTGTACAAGGGGACTTACTAGGGTTGTCAATTTTCTCATTCTTTTTTCTTTTGACTGTATAACCCCTAAATAGATTCCTTCAGCAGACTAGGTCCATATATGGGCAACCCATGTGTGGGATAGTAAGGGCTGTACTTATGAATGATTGTTTAGTCCTTACACAGAACCCAGGAAAGGAACTCACTGAGATAGCTGGATGCCTGGATTACTGAAAAGCTTTGATATCATTTCGGGGCAGTGTCTCAACAAAGAAACGCAGAGATATTTATATCATGACCTTTTTTCTTTGCTTGGCTGATTTGCTTCCATTCATTTTATGTGTCTAATCCCTCTGGCTCACTAAATGTAGTTTGAATGTGGTGACTGGAAAATTCCAATAGGACAAAAATTTCAAAGGAAAACAATAAAAAAAATTAAGCAATACAACTAGAAATGAGTTATAAATCCCTCAGGAAAATGTTAGCACAAACAGGTTATGTAATTGGCAGTAGAGGTATGATGAAGAACAGAGTACTGACAGATCCTTGGACAAAACTGTCAGCAATCTCCATCACTGTAAATCTAGAAACACACCGAAAGCACACATTTATAAAAAACAAGCACATTTCTTAATCGATAGTAGAAGAAAAATGGAAAATATTCCACTCTGCTTTATACAATATTTACACACTGAGAAAAGTATCTTTGCACAAGGCTTTTTAATCCATGTCAGTACTGCAAACAACAGCCTCTATACCTGCAAAATGTTCCTTTTGTAAACACATCTATATACCCTGCCAGGCTTTCCCTTCAGCTTTAGTAAACAAAAAACACCTTGGATTCACCTGAATTTTACTTTAGGCCAAACTCACAACCCTGGTTGGGCTGTTAAACTGAAACAACCTTGGAACTTCAGGGAAGCTCACCGCTTTACTTATGTGAAAATGTCAACTGAGGAACTTCCTTCTGGTTTTGTTTTAGGGGGTTAAGGGAGTAGGCAGGCACTATTTTCAGATGTGATTTGTGTATACTTGCAAACATTTGTCTTTTCAGTTTATTATGTACTGCTGTTTTGTCAAATCTATTTTATTTATCCCTTGAAAGAAAAAATATGACTGATTTTTTCCCTACTGATGGTGTTTGCTGAGTCAATCATTGAATCAAAATGATGGAAATACCTCAAAAAATGCACCTCAGAATATTTATAACCCCATGGCTTCTGGGGGCCTAGTGGACCTCAGACCCCCTAGATTAATTTGACAATTTGTACCATAGTTATTACTGTGAACTCTTGGTCAGTTAGGGGGGTGTTGAAAAAGTGTAGGAAAAATAAAAGTTCAAGAGTAAGTCTGAATTTCTTTCCTTTGCCCTGATTTGTGTTCAGGACATCACTGAATTACAAATCAGGAAAAATGCTATAAAATACACTTCAAAATATTTAATATCCAGTGGCTTATGGCTTGGGATGCCATGCATGTGCATTGATAACACCTTTGTCAATAATGTTAACAAAGCAGATTTTGAATTTCCACCAACCAGTAAAGGACCAGCCAGTAAGAAAATATTTACTGCTTAAAAGGTCACTTGCATTTCATGGGAGAGATCATAAACTGAGCAGTGTGTCCATACAACCCTAGAAAAAAAACTCAAAATAATGTATCTGTGATTACTCTCTGAGTGAAGGATGTTGGGCCATGCTGTCTTGATATCCTAAATCAGGGTAAAGGGACAGCATGTCTGATAACCATGCAGTACTTCACAGTAATGGTTAAACAGCTGGATTTCCACTGGGGACAAATCATGAACACATAGCCTATTAAAATAAAGAGAGAGGATGTGTCTCTGGCTTTGAAATTTCTCATACACTGCTTTACTGTGATACATGAGCATACCCTCTGACTGCAGATTTAGAGATTTTTCCATCTTTATTTCTCCATTCTCATATAATATCATAAAATGATGTTTTAAGTAGAGAAGGTTCTCAAATTATTCCCAATCCTGGTCCATAGATTTGGTAAAACAACTACTGTGGCAGTTCAGAGAGTTTTTTCTGCTTAATCTTTTCTTACTACATGGGTTTCCATTTCACCACATCTTTCTGGAGTGGTGTATAATGTTGCAGTTGATCTGAGAACTGTCTTTGCTGAAAAAAATTATATTTTTGAGCGATTGCTTTTTAAACTCTACTTCTGTCAAATCCTTTATAAGCACTAATTCCGTACATTCTCAATGTCTTTGACTTTGGCTTTTTTTTTGGTCTTTGACTGTGCCTTATGCCACCCTCTTAACACGCACATGACATCTACCTGCTACTCACTTGTTCGTTCATTCATAGTCCAAACATCTTCAAGAACTGAAATTCCATGCACATGGAAGAGGAAGACTTCACGTATACAATCCCATGCGACCGGATGCAGAGGGTGTTCTAGCTGTTAAAAAGTAAGCTTTGTTTTTTTGGTTAAATAAGAAAATTAAGGTTCCATTATGCCATACTGGCGCGTTCCGCCTCAAAAAAGCCCTGGCTCTAGGCAAATATCAGTCAGTCAGTAGTCAACAGTGACTCAGTAGCTCAGTTTGTTAAATGCTCTGTCTGTAGTACACTTTGCCACACACAGACCAGAGTTCGAATCCAGTGCTATGTAGCACTAAATATTACAGTATCAGATGTGTAATGTTTACAGATTCTCTCTCCACAGGAACTACAGGTAAATGGGTGAGGTAGCCCATATTATGAGTAACTAATTGTGTGTTTAGATGTCACAGACTGTTAAAATAATCAAGAATGTGAAACTACAGCATAACATAAAGGAAATAAATATAATAATAATAAAATAAATTGAAATAAATAAAATGTGTAATCTTGGTATGGCTGTATGCCTGGAATGTCTGTTCAAAGTTGATGCAGCCAATTCATACATTCCATGCAGATGTCCCCTGCAGTCACTACTTTTGGGTTCTATCCCTATGCCTGTAAAGCAAGCCATGATAGTTATTTAGTTTCAGTACTGTACACATACATGTCTCTCAAGTGTCACTCTGTCATGTAATGTAATTAGTAGTGTGTAATCTGTCACAGGATTACTGTCAGAATGATTAGCTAAATTGCAAAGTATCACTACATCAGCCCACAGGACACCTTGGTAGGTATACAGGTCCACCTAATGTGCATGTGTTCTGTATAGTTGTGTACCTGCAGTTGTTACTGCTTGACCCATACTGTCCCATACAAATAGAGGTATGCATGTGCTACAGCAGATATAGGAGACTGTACACATAAAGAAAGGACAGAGGTGTAGAGTAGACAGTAGTACTGTTGTCAACTGTATAGCCTATAATGGTACTTATGGACTGTTTTTATCTCTCTGCCCACCCATTATCTTCATTTATTTATTATTGTTATCCATTGGTTATGCTTTACTATTCACATATGTTGTTAAATTAACTGTATTTTGGGGCATGTGTATTATTATTATTATTATTATTATTATTATTATTATTATTATGTAATATAATGGTTGCATTTTAACATAGCTTGTTAAATTACCTGTTTTGTTGGTCTTATGTTGTAACTGTTACTGGCATGCTGTTAACATATTGACTGTTCTGTCATTTATTGTTGTGTGTCACATAATATGCATTGATATGTAATTAAGTTATTTCCACTGTTCTGGCATGCTATTATTACTAACTATGTTTTGTTCATAACTAACCTATACTTATTGCTATACCTCCATCACCACAGCACGTCAGGGCAGGCCAGTTTCCAGTGATCCACCTAATTTGCCTCAACTGGCTGTGGCACCAGGTCCTAGCATGTCTGGGACCCAGGCTGGTGGTGCCCCCTCTGCTGCCCCTGCACCACCTGCAGTGTCGGGTGGAACCTCCTTAGGGGACGGGGTCTGGACTCCCACAGGGAGCAGTAGTGGTGGCGCTGTAGTCACCCAACAGGAACTGATGGTCATGGTGCACAGGATCATTCATCAGACTTATGAACATCACCTGCATCAGATTGAGGTCACACTAGCCAACCTGATGGGGCAGGCTGGCTCTTGTGTCCCAGCCTCCAGCACAGCCACCTTTGGGGCAGTGAAGGACCAGTGTCAACTGCCCATGGGTGGGGATATCAGTCATGCTTCTGCTGTCTGGAGGCACATGTGACTCTAATCCCACAACACCATCCACATCCAAGATGTTTACCTCCGCATGAGTCACACACCACCCCTGTCTGCTGTCTTGTCTGTCTGCTATTGCATCCTCTCCTACCTAACTTACTTCCCAACATATACCTATGTCCCTTCCCCAACATTCCACTCTCTCCTTAAAAAAAAAAAAATGGGCATATCACACAAAAAAAATATCGCTTCATACGTAGCTCTCCATTTCATACACATGTCCACTGGACACAACTAATTTGGTCCAATTGGCTTGACAACGCATTTATGTTGTCCTTGCCCTTCTCTCAGGGGTTTGAGAGTCCAAATTCATCTACAAAATGTGTCAAAATGCACAGCTGTTGCTGTACAAGAAATGGATAGTTATGATTCTTTCCTACACCTGTCCTGAATATCCCTACCTGCCTTTCACATTGCTTATCCCCTGGTTGCCCCATTTCACTACTTTCCTATCACCCCCTTTTTCTATTCTTTATTTTTTTTAGGGTGGGTTTGCATGGAGCGGCAGGCCATGTCACTTCATTTAGCTCAGCTTAAATGAGCTTTAATGAGCATTAAAGAGCTTTAATGTCTATATGTGTCTATTACATTGTTACTCACATGCAGAAAATAAACACCTCTACCACGTGTCAAACCGGGTCCCTCTCAACGGTAGCACACTGCATTAATCCACCATACTACACAGGCTTTAGGTTACATAGGTGTTTCCAGCAAAACTTTCTTCTTGCTACTTGCAGTCATTATGCATGTAACTGAAAGAAAAATCTAATCTGAAAACTGGGAGGGTACCCTGGACTCTGGTGTAATAATAATATGAAGATTGGGCGAAGATAGATGAAGGCTGCCAGCCTAGCCATATAGAATTTTGTAGATAATTCTGTCAATTGTAAATATTAATGTAAACCACAGGCTTGTTGTCTTAAATGGAAGAAATACTGTTACATGTGGAACTGCAAAAAAATGTAACAACAGTACACTCTGCTGGCCAAGTAAAGCATGTTGTGACCCTTTGATGTTAAAATTCGGAGCCAGTCCATCTGGAGTGAGGCATCCTGCCTATTGTTTTAAGACCAGAGTTAATGGCCAGAATTTGTATGTATACATGTCCTTTATTGCTCTGGTGTCTGCCCAGAGGTGAAGAATGTAAATGTAGTTTCTGTTAGCCTGGGAACCCAAGGAAGTGTGAAGAATGATGTAATGTGAACCAGAAATGTGATTTTAAAAGCAGAGAGAATCAGAGAGCATTAAGCATTTTTGTCTTGACCATCCAACTCACCAGCAGTGTCTTGCTCTATATGTAAGTTTCTCTTAGACTTGTGTTTTCTCTTTGAAATAGCTAGAAACTAGAAAGATTAGACTAAGTGTTTTTCTGTGATGTCAGAACTGTACTACTGAATTATTTTAAGTATTTATCTGTGATCTCTGAACTCTTGACTAGCACTGTGTAGTAAAAAGTATTGTCTTGTGTTTTTACTATTTGTTGTTAAATATTTTAAACCATTTCAACTGTGGCTGTTTTTGTAGAGATAATTTAAGCTCTTAAGAGTACTTGCATGCCTTTACTAAAACTGTACAAAGCCACTGTAATAGCTTTAGCCCTGGGCTATACTACCAAATGGATAATAATATTGCACAGTAATAATTGGACACCCTTTTAAGGGCCTTTGAGTAGCTGTTAAATATTAGTGGGTAGTGGCAGCTGATACTACCGTATAGTCTGGGTAAAAGGGGCACAGTTGGAGAACATGTGCCAGCCTTCCCCAGGAGTGTCTGTGTGGTTGTATAAACTCTTCTCAAAGTGAGTGTGTGTGTGTGTGTGTGTGTGTGTGTGTGTGTGTGTGTGTGTGTGTGTGTGTGTGTGTGCGTGTGTGCGTGTGTGTGTGTGTGTCAGCTACTTGGTCAGGGACAGGAAGCACTGGTTGGACAGAGAGGATGCTGGAGGTTTTAGTTTGCACACTAGGCTGAGATCTGGACCCTATAGCTGTGCCAGTGGGGAGTCTTATTTAGGACCTGCAGAGTAAGGAAGCAACCAGCCCCAGACTGACTGTGATCTCTGTGTGCTCTTAAGGGAAATTGCCCTTTACTGTGTGTATTTGTTATCCTTTCCTCCTATATGGGATGCCCCTCACTGATGTTATTGGTGAGGATTGAGGCTCCTTGATTGCTGGGTAAGTGCACAGGCATCACATATTAATTGGTGGCAGTGGTGGGATATCCACACCACATATTAATTGGTTGGCGAATACTAATTGGCTTGTAGTGGTGTGGGTAGAGTGAATTCCTGTAGCTTGTGTACAGTGATCTCTGAAGGTGTTTTGTACTCTAAATCAGCCACACAGTGAATACTCAGAGTTCAGATCACAATTGTTTTATTTTTTTTTGTTAGCTTAGTTAGTCAGGGTGAGCAGGCAGCATGTCAGCAGAGGAGTATAGAAAGCTGACAAGGAGCCAGCTGGCTGAGATGTGCCAGGCTAGGGGACTGGTACATGGAAACCTGACTAAGGCAGACCTGATTGCAGCCTTGGTTATAGCTGCATCAGGAAACAGCAACCAAGAGGACAATCAGACTGGCAGTGGAGATATACTACCCTCAGAGAATGGACAGCTCAACCTTTCTGCAGAGGACTTAAAAATCTATCTGGGGCTAAACAGACTTGAGTTGGAGGCCAGGAGTTTGGAAACAGAAGCAGGTGAGAGACTGAGGAGTCTACAGGCTGAGGAGAATGAGAAACTACTATGCCTGGAAGCTGAAGAAAAGGAGAAGCAGAGGAAGCATGAGAGGAAAATGCTGACTCTTTGCCAGAGTCATGGAGGTAATGGGGAAGGGAATAACTGGACCCCAGAAGCACAAAAGATCAGTAAATTTCTTCCGCAGTTTAAAGAGGGAGATAATTTTGATAGTTTCATTTATATGTTTGAGAGGGTATGCAAACAGTATGATGTTGAACAAAGGCTCTGGGTACAGTTCCTGACCCCCTTACAGCATGGTAAAGCTGTAACTGTTTTGTCAGAAATGTCTGACGTTGCATGTTTTGATTATACTGCTGTTAAAAATCACTTGGTAGAATTGTTTAAGCTAACACCTGAAACATACAGGAAAAAGTTTTGTGAGCATAAATGCAAGGCAGATAAAAGTGTGTGTGAATATGTTGCTGAACGTAGCACTTATTTCCATAGGTGAGTGAGTGGATGTCAGGTCACCACTTTTGGTGAGGGAACAAGCCCTTAGCACTGTGCCTGAGGACATGAGAAGCTGGTTAGCTGATAGACAATGTGCTACTTCAGATGAGCTGGGGAAGAAGGGAGACCTGTACCTAGCAAGCAGGGCAGACCTGCACAGGAAAGGGACCCCCAGTACTGCTCATGGGTCTAAAGGAACCCATGGTGGGCAGCATAGACTGCCCCAACAGAATCTGCCAGTAGCAGGGGAAGCCACTAGTCCAGGTACACATCCAGGAGCTAGGGTTAAATGTTTTGAATGCAACTAGTGGAGCCATGTGGAATACAGATGTCCATGGCAGCAAGGTGGGGAACAAATGGTGAGGGAGTTAGTAAGTGGGAAAGACAAAATGCCAATAATAGGTTGTTTTGAGACAACAGGGGTATGGAACTACCATCCTACAGATGTCCTGATAGGGAAGGATTTGGATGAGGCAGTACACTGTGCTTGTGCAGTTACACGCAGTCAGGCTTGGACACAAGCAGGTAAGTCTGGTAGCCAGGGGGAGACCCATACAGACTGCATACTTGCAGTCAGGACTGGTGAGGTGGTTACTTCAGGGAGGGAGCTACCCTGTAGCAGTGAGACTGAAGGTGAGCCACAGCTGTTTGTGGGTACTGATGGTCCCTTGGACAGAGTGACTGCAAAGGTAGAGGTGAGTAGTAGTACCCAGGCTGACAATGAGGCACCACTGTCAGAGGATGCCAGACTTCCTGAGGAAGGGGAGCTGGGAAGGGTTACAAGGAGAGAGTTGAGACAGGCTCAGCTCTCAGACCCTACATTACAAGGCCTGAGGCAGGTAGCTAGGGAGGTACTTGATTCTCAAGGAAAGGGGGAATCTGTATACTTGGACAAAGGGTTACTGTACAGAGAGTGGACCCCTGAGGGAGGGCTAGAAGGTGAGAGAGTACAGCGGTTGGTAGTGCCTAGAGCCTACCATCTGGTGCTTCTAGCCACAGCCCATGATATTCCCGTTGCAGGTCTTATGGGTGTAAAACGTACAAAGAGATGTATTATGCAGAATTTCTATTGGCCTGTAATTTCCAGAGATGTAACAGGGTACTGCAGGAACTGTGATCAGTGCCAAAAGGTAGGCAAGGCAGGAGACAAGGTGAGAGCTCCTTTGATGCCTTTGCATGTGATTGAGGAGCCATTTCAGAGTGTAGCTATGGATATTGTGGGGCATTTGAGTACCCCAAGTTTCACAGGGGAAAAAGTATATCCTAGTGGTAGTGGATTATGCTGCATGATACCCTGAGGCAGTGGCTTTGTCCTCCATTGAGGCCGAGAAGGTGGCAAATGCTTTTTTAGAGTATTTCAGCAGGGTAGGTTTCCCAAAAGAAATACTGACTGACAGAGGTGCCAATTTCATGTCAGACCTGTTGGCTTGTCTGTGGAAGTCCTGTGGGGTGAAGCACATGAAGACCACCCCTACCATCCCCAGACTAATGGTCTTGTTGCAAGGTTAAACTCTACAATCAAGTCCTGCAGATCAGTTTAAGAGGGAGTGGCACAACTATTTGCCCCTTCTGTTGTTTGCTTACAGAGAGGTTCCCCAACAATCCACAGGTTTTTCACCCTTTGATTTGCTGTATGGGCATATGGTGAGGGGACCTCTAGATTTAATTCGAGGAGAGTGGGAAGGTGAGTGCGGGTCTCACAAGAAGTTTGGCATACATCCTAAATCTCAGTCCAAGGCTCAGGGAACTCATGGGCTTGGCCCAGGAGAATCTGGTAGAAGTCCAACAACAGAAAAAGGTGTGGTATAACAGGAATGCATGTGGTTCTCATTCCTGTCAGACACAACAAGCTGCAAGCAGCTTGGGAGGGACCCTACAAGGTGGTAAGAAAGGTAAGTGATGTTAACTACATGGTGGAACTGCTAGGTAGAAGGCAGGGGCACAAATTACATGATGAAACCTTACCATGATAGGGAGGCCCTTGTGCTGAGCATTTGCAGTGGATTGCAGGAAGCATCTGAGGGAGACCTGGTGACTGATCTCCTCAGTGAGGCTCGGGCTGACACCTCAGTGGAAGGGGTAGCAATGTCCCAGCAGCTATCTCCTACCCAGGTTTGAGAAATCTG
Source organism: Protopterus annectens (assembly GCF_019279795.1). Taxonomy (NCBI): domain Eukaryota; kingdom Metazoa; phylum Chordata; order Ceratodontiformes; family Protopteridae; genus Protopterus; species Protopterus annectens. The sequence goes on from NC_056732.1 coordinate 1,801,056,074, forward strand.
AGCAGTGTTGCAGGAATTTGGGGACATGTTTTGTGGGAAACCAGGGTGCAACCTGGGGCAGCACCAGGTGGATACAGGACCCCAAAGGCCTATTAGGCAGGCCCCTTATAGAGTGCCTGAAAGAGTCAAATAGACTCTGAGGGAGAAGGTACAGTAGATGTTGGAACTAGGGGTGAGAGTCCAACAGTCCCTGGGCCTCCCCAGTGGTGCTGGTGCCAAAGAAGGATGGCAGCACCAGGTTCTGTGTGGACTACAGGAAATTAAATAGTCACACAGAGTCAGATGCTTACCCCATACCTAGGACAGATGAGGCCCTAGAGCAGCTGGGTGGGGCTAAGTATCTTACAACTATTAATCTTACCAAGGGTTACTGGCAGGTGCCATTGACTCCCAGTGCTAGAGAGAAGTCAGCCTTTGTGACTCTTATTGGCTTGTATGAGTTCACAAAGATGACATTTGAGATGAAGAATGCCTCAGCAACTTTTCAGAGGCTGGTAGATTATATCCTAGCAGGAGCAGGAGGATTTGCCCTTGCTTGCCTAGATGATATTGCCATCTACAGCCATTCCTGGCCAGAGCTCCTTTTGCATGTCAGGGTGGTGCTGGGCAGACTATAGAGGGCAGGGTTGACCATTAAGCTGAGCAAATGTCAAGTGGGTATGGCAGAGGTCTCTTACCTAGGACATAGAGTGGGGAGTGGTTTGATAAGACCAGAACCTGCCAAAGTGGAAGCCATTCAGGCATGGCCTGCACCTGTTACTAAAAAGCAGGTGAGGGCATTTTTAGGGACAGCAGGGTACTACAGAAAGTTCGTCCCCAGTTATAGTACCATAGCTGCTCCCCTCACAGACCTGACAAGGAAGAACAGGCCAGATAAGGTAGTGTGGACCCCAGCATGTGAGCAGGCATTCCAGAAGCTTAAAGAAGCTTTGGGAGGACACCCTGTGTTTGCCAATCCAGATTACAGCAAATAATTTGTTGTGCAGGTGGATGCTTCAAACCATTGGGTGGGGGGCTGTACTTAGCCATATTTCTTCAGAGAGAGAAGAGCGCCCAGTGGTTTATCTCAGTCGTAGGCTCAAAACTAGGGAGGAATGCTATGCAGCTGTAGAAAAGGAATGTCTATCCATAGTGTGGGCACTGCAGAAACTTTAGCCTTATCTGTATGGAAGAAAAGTCACTGTAATGACAGATCACAACTCCCTAACATGGTTAAACAGAGTCAGCCAGCAAAATTCCAATTTGCTAAGACAGAGCCTGGGGTTGCAAGCATATGATATATTTGTGCAGCATTGTAGTGGGATTAGAAATGCCAATGCAGATGGGCTTTCAAGACAGGAAATGGGGTAAGTTATACTCAGATAGACCTAACTACCTCAAGCAGCGTTCCTCAAGGGTCACTTGAAAAACAACCTTGAGTTATCCGTGTGGGGGAGATATGTGAAGATTGGGCGAAGATAGATGAAGGCTGCCAGCCTAGCCAGATAGAATTTTGTAGATAATTCTGGCAATTGTAAATATTAATGTAAACCACAGGCTTGTTGTCTTAAATGGAAGAAATACTGTTACATGTGGAACTGCAAAAAAATTTAACAAAAGTACACTCTGCTGGCCAAGTAAAGCATGTTGTGACCCTTTGATGTTAAAATTCGCAGCCAGTCCATCTATAGAGAGTCATCCTGCCTATTGTTTTAAGGCCAGAGTTAATGGCCAGAATTTGTATGCATAAATGTCCTTTATTGCTCTGGTGTCTGCCCAGAGATGAAGAATGTAAATGTAGTTTCTGTTAGCCTGGGAACCAAGGGAAGTGTGAAGAATGATGTAATGTGAACCAGGAATGTGATTTTAAAAACAGAGAGAATCAGAAAGCATTAAGCATTTTTGTCTTGACCATCGAACTCACCAGGATTGTCTTGCTCTATTTGTAAGCTTATCTTAGACTTGTGTTTTCTCTTAGAAATAGCTAGAAACTAGAAATATTAGACTGTGTTTTTCAGTGATGTCAGGACTGTACTACTGAATTACTTTAAGTATTTTTCTGTGATCTCTGAACTCTTGACTAGCACTGTGTAGTAAAAAGTATTGTCTTGTGTTTTTACTATTTGTTATTAAATATTTTTAAACCCTTTCAACTGTGGCTGTTTTTGTAGAGATAATTTAAGCTCTTAAGAGTACTTTCATGCCTTTGGTAAAATTGTACAAAGCCACTCTAATAGCTTTAGCCCTGGGCTATACTAACAATTGGATAATAATATTGCACAGTAATAATTGGGCACCTTTTTAAGGGCCTTTGAGTAGCTGATAAATATCAGTGGGTGGTGGCAGCTGGTACTACTGTATAGTCTGGGTAAAAGGGGCAGAGCTGGAGAACCTGTGCCAGCCTTCCACAGGACTGTCTGTGTGGTTGTATAAACTCTTCTCAAAGTGTGTGTGTGTGTGTGTGTGTGTGTGTGTGTGTGTGTGTGTGTGTGTGTGTGTGTGTGTGTGTGTGTGTGTGTGTGTGTGTGTGTGTGTGTGTGTGTGTGTGTGCCTGTCATGTAGTTGGGCAGGGACATGAAGCACTGATTGGACAGAGAGGGTGCTGGAGATTTTAGCTTGCCCACTAGGCTGAGTTCTGGACCCTATAGCTGTGCCAGTGGGCAGTCTTATTGGGGACCTGGAGAGCAGGGGAGTGACCAGCCCCTGACTGTGATCTCTGTGTGCTCTTAAGGCAAATTGCACTTTACCGTGTATATTTGTTATCCTTTCCTCTTATATGAGATGCCCCTCACTGGTGTTATTGGTGAGGATTGAGGTTGCTTGATTGCTGGACCAGGGCACGGGGCATCACAAATAAATAATAATGAAGACATACTAATGGATGTAAGTAAGGCCTGTCATAGTAGGTATATGTGCCCTTTTATCAGCAACTTGTGGAAAGACACCTGCTAAGGCAGCAATGGCAAAGTACATGTACAACTGGGACACTGGTGCAGAAATACAACCATAGAAAGCCACATACATATGCTTGGATGTACAAATGTTTTCCACAGCCTGTATATGTGCACATATACTTTGCAAATACGCATGCTTTTACAGTGTTTTAGTAGCTCAGTCTGTTAAATGCCTTGCATGTAGTACATTTTGCCACACACACAGTCCTGGGTTCGAATCTAGTGTTGTGTTGCACTTCAATTACATTATTGTGAAGACAGCAAGTAATGACTGAGTCATTCAATCTTACTCCCCACAGGTTACGGCTACTTAATTAACTGCTTCCCAGTTTTGCAAGACAAAGGCCTGCAGACAGAGACACAATGCACATATCCATATAGCCTAATTATATGTTGCTAACTACTCTGTTAGTTACACTGTTGCATAACAGACATACCTTAAGCACATGCCTTAATTGCACTGTATAGAATACCCTTGCCCTGGCTCTGCCATAGTGACAGGCCTGGCACAGTTACATGCACAGCTTGCTGTCCACCAAAGTGTTCACACTCCTCCCTATGTGTTGTAGGCTGCAGCAGCAGCTGCAGCCTGTAGCTATATGTAAAGGTAATTGCAACAGACCTACCATACCTCCCTAGAAAAAGGGTTTCTAGACACAGCCATACTTAACGGGGGGGGGGGAGCAAAGGCCCAGAAATAAGGACATGTTTAACAGTTTGCCCCTACAACATAGTAAGTTGATAGAATAACAGCTATTGCAGTAGCATGCATAGTCTGATGGGTATGAAGTGTGACACACATGTCTCTTCCCTTACTGACCTCAGCCAACAATGATTGTCAGTGCACTGCCAGATGACCACAATGGTATGGGACACTGACCACACATATGAGGCAAAACTGTGGACATACTTCATACATCTCTACAGTGGATGGTGTTTGTACCTACCCTCTGTGATGCTGTAGTCTCCACCCCTTAGTAATGTCCATCTCAAAAACTAAGACAGGGGCCAAGTCCTACATGAAGGCCTTATATATTGCACTGTGGTGGCATGTCATTAGATAATGGTGCAGAGGCAATTACCTGCTAATAATCAGTACCTTAAAACGGCAAACACTGGTTATGGGGAATAGGTCTGTATGAGACTTAACACATGCAGACACACACACACGCACACACACACACACACACACACACACACACACACACACACACACACACACACACACACACACACACACACACAGTGTGTTATCAAAAGATTACTGGAAGCAAAGTTCAACAAAGGAGTACTGCACTCCACCAGGTATGTAATACATTTCTCCATATAACAGGATGGAGATGAGAGGATGGCGGTATGGGGAATAAGGATTACAGCATGTCATAGATATATGGATATGACATGTCATTGATATTCTTGCATGCCTCTCAACCGTCCCTGATTTCAGTTACATCTCAGCTTTGTCCCTGTCAATCCCACCTACAACAGTCAGCTGTTGTAGGAAAACTAGTGGATTACATGTAGTGCATAGTGACAATAAGGGAGGGTGTACACCCATGTAACATCAAATGATGTACTGTATTTCACCTCCTCTCATTCTGTCCATGTCTCACATAATTAGTTCTAACATTGTAAAACTGTCCCTGAATGTCCCTGATGTACTCCGGCTAAGTCCCTGTTTCTGTTGACATTGTCCCTGTTTGGTTGAGAGCTATACCTAACATACCTGTCAACCTCCTACAGCAAGAACTCAAGACAAAGCAATAATTAATGGGGGGAAAAAGGTCCAATCTCAGTGACAGTGTTTATGTACTGCTTGTACAAAGTAGGTTCATAGATTAGATTCATAGATTAGTACTAAGTTAACTGCCCTTGCAAGCCATTTTAAGCCTAGCCAATTGTCCCTTGTGAGACTCAAACCCTGCACCTTGTGTTTGTAAGGCAAACACCTTAACCATTAGGCCACCCTCCCAACCTTTAGTTGCACTGTATAGAATACCCTTGCCCTGGCTCTGCCATAGTGACAGGCCTGGCACAGTTACATGTACAGCTTGCTGTCCACCAGAGTGTTCACACTCCTCCCTATGTGTTGTAAGAACATGAATAGACTAAAGTGATATTACTGTAGCATACCTGTGTTCTGAAGGGTATGACGTGAAACTTAGATGTCTGACTTTATTTTCTGACATCAGCCATTAATGATTGGCCAACCATTTGTCAGAAATATACGTTTGTGTGAAAATGACCAAGACTATGGGCAAACATCTTGACAGTCTGCAAACATCTGTACAGTTGAGAGGTATGACGCCTACAGGAAACATATACTACAGCAGGTTTGCATTGCTTTCTGTCATTGTGGCACACTGGTGTTGCTGGACTGTCCTCATATAGTCATTGTAATAGCACACTGCTATTTGTCCGACAGCGGGTGCATGACATATTAGTGGGAGTTTACCCATAGGGGACTCACCACAGTAAACTGCAGTGACGGGTGTAGGAACATACAGCAGAATTTGGCATGGCACACAGGGACCTATCCCAGTACTGCTACTATCTTGGTGGTATCCACACATGTAGTGTGTTGCCAGACTGTGGGGTATGACGTGTGAGGGAGCAGTGGATAGTGCACACCATTATGGGTGGGCTGGATCTGTACATAGTGGATGTCCATGTATCTCGTCCTGTAATGTGTTCCCCTCTTGTTGTCTTTCAGGAACCATGTACCACAGGAGACATGCACTCTTCTCTGCAGAGAATGAAATTATACTGGATGGACTGACACACCACCATCAGATCTTGCTGTCCAGGGGTAGGCACAGTTGGGAACTGCAGGCAGCACTGTGGGCAGACCTTGTGTGGGCTGTCAATCAGATTGGCCAACTGGACAGGCCCTATGAGCAGGCCTGACACCGGGCCACAGATATGGTGCAAGCTGCATGACAAAGGGCAGCTGCTGTTGCCAGATATCATGCCATCACTGGGGAGGGCCTGTGAAGGAACAACCACTCTTGGCCACAGAGGAATTCCTGGTGAACCTAGGAGCAACCAACAGCTCCCAGGCATCCATCACGCCAAACGCCGTAGAAGTGGGTGCCACAGTGCCCACAGGAGAGGAGAGCATCCAGGTACATTTACTGTGTTCACCAGTGTAATAATGCATCAGTCATTGTGGCAGGCTGTACATACCAGTACATGGGTGTCAGGTCTATCTGCATGGAGGGTTGGCTTTTATCCTCAGTTGTGCACACATACTCAGAATGTCAGGAATGTAGCCATTACAACAGTAGCTACTGTACATGTGGATATATGTACATATTACCGTGTAGTGCTGCAACAGTTAGTGGTGCTGACAATACCTCTCCCTCTCCTTTTCATAGGTCCATCAGGTGTAGCCCAAGTCCATGGTCCTGCATCTGGTAAGTGTGATACTGTTGTTTTAAGGATCATATATACCTTAAGAAAGTTAAGGGCTGCTATTCTGCCCTATGTACAACTGTTGTGCTTAGCCAGAGTAGGGTATTTGTATGTTCCATTCTGGAACAGTTAACTACAGTGCATAGATTGGGAAATCACAGGTGTATAATTGTACAAGCATTAATATGTTTGCACTTATAGTAATGAGTGATTACACAGCCTGCTATACATGAGGCAAGTACTCCACGATACCTGTTCAAACACAACTGGGAGATGGTATATACCTGAGGCAGTGATGCTACTACTGGCATGTTCTTAGTATAGGTGTACTGGGTTGTATATCTAGTTCTATCATATACACTGTCATATTGCATATCTCACAGGTGTATTGTACTGGCAACGTTAACTGGATGTAGCTGAAGTACATGTTATAATGGGCCTGACTTGTCTGTGTATGTAGTTGTGAGTTTGCCTGTTGTGCATGGGAGAAGAGATGTAAAGATGTGGGGACTTGTAATGCAGTTGTAGATCCTCATCTGTATGTGTCTGTGTGGATTACCATACATAATAGTGCAGGTAGTGATGTACTGCTTTTATTTTGCTTCTCACAAGTGACCTCAAGGGTTGAAGTCTGTCCGCTGTCACAACCTGATGTCAGTGTCTCATCAGATGCTGATGACGGTAGACATAGTGCACAGGTGGGGTTGTCAGTGGCTGAATGTGTCCCAGATTCTGACATCCCTCTTCTGCCCCATTGTCACTGCACACAGTCAGTATGCCCACACATACCCAGTGCCCAGAGACCACAGATATTGGACAGTCAGAGGGTGGCGGCATTGAACAGGGCAATGTGACAACTATGATATCAGTGAGAGTAGACACTGGCCATAGCCAGAAAGCTGGCAAGGTCCCACACAGGTGGATTGACAGGGGTGCTCATAGAAGGACTCCTGTCTATCCACCACCTGTTGCAGGTGTCACATCATGGGTCACTCACCATGTGTTTTGAGCCGTCATGGAGGCACAGGCATTTTTTGAATGCAACACCATATGGATGCTTAGGGTTATGAATGCAGCACAGTCTGACATCTGTGACTGCCTCCACCGCATTGGGGACACCCTGAATCAGTTCACTGCTGTAGTGGATAGACAGTGGGCAGAAACAGCATCTGTCTTTAACTGCACAATGTCTGTGCTGGAACATCTGGTTGAAGTTGGGTGTCAGACATGTGGACAAGGTCAGCAACACCATCTGCTGAGAGTCCACATGGCCATACATAGTCACGCTCCTGTAGTGGCAGTACCTAAAGTGCTACAGAGGGAAGTTTGTTGTCCACACTATGACAAGGCAGGCCGTGGGCACTTGGTCCTTGGTGGTCCCATGCAGGACACAGCCTCAGAATTTTGCAGTCACCATCAAGTACTAGCATTGCATCTGACCTTGAGCATGGTGGCATCACTGCTACTCCTGCAGAGCCAGTTCACGTGTTCATGGCCAGAGATGGTAAACTGTCCAGTCTACCATGTACAGTCCACAGCTGTCCAACATACATACATAGTCAAGCTAGCACTCGGCTTGACTATGTACACGCACATACTCAAACACCACTGTCACATACATGTCACCAACAGATGCACATGACATCTCTCTGTGGCCCATCTAACTTGCACCCTTTCCTGACTCACACACATGCTGTCACCTGTTTGGCACAGCTTAGGCCTCTGGCACCCCCACACCACACCCTGTGCATGTCATGATACTGGTGCCACATCCCTGACATCCATGCCATCAATGCCGAGAAATGCAAATATGTATCTGATGCAGAGGGTGACTATATTACTTTGCAGGCATTTATGTAGTGCAACATTGTTTTGCCATGGCACTTGTTGTGGCCACTACAGATATTGTATGCTGGCATGTGTCATGACTACACATCAGACTTTGTGTATCTTTGTTGCATGATGTTAGATTGGTGGTAGTGTTACAGAGTAATGGGTGTATCATAAACCTGTGTATGTGTCTGTTCCAGGAGTCTGACATTGTTAAACAATAGACACATGTTGGCAATACAGAGGCACAGGATGGCATAGTGGCACAGCAGAAAAATGATATCAGCAAGGTAAGGCAGTATATGTGCATGGCTCCCTAGGTGCATATGTGTATAACAGTGCATCAGGGACAATAGAGGCAGTCAGCATAATCATGCATTCATACTTTGTGACAAGGTCTGCTGCCCTTGATATGTATCACCTGGGTTTTCTGAATGTACAAATATAGAAGGTGGCAGAGATCAGTTTTGCTTACATGGAGGAGGGCAATTTAGAGGCCAGCAGTTAGTCACATGCCCATAAAATGCATAATCATTGCACAAAGATAACCTCTATGGCATGTCTGCAGTGCTTTAAGGGGATACATTTATACACACATGCAGAGTTGGCTGATGTGAGATTAGCAGCCCTACCTACCTACTGTTACACATTGCAGCTCACAGCACTTATTGCATGTGCCATGGAATTGATCTGATTCCAGACTGCCAGCCAGTGCTCTTAAGGTGGATGATATCAGAAGGCCTTGTAGAGGAGGGCAATTTAGAGAACAGCAGCCTGTCACAGGGGCCATAAAATGTATAACACTGCATGTGGATAGCCCACATGGGCATGTTCATAGTGCTGCAAGGTGATATACTTATACACACATACAGAGAAAGAGTTAGCTGATGTGAGATTAGAACCCCTATCTATCTACTATTGCAAACTACAGCTTGCAGTACTTATTGCATGAGTCACAGACTTTATCTAATATTAGACTGTCAGCCAGCACCTTTAAGGTGGATGACATCAGCAGGCCTTGTAAAGTAGGTCAATACAGAGGCCAGCAGCTAGTCACAGGGTCTTAAAATGCATTACCATTGAACAGAGATAGGCCAGATGGGCATGTTTGTTATGCTGCAAGGGGGTATATTTACATACACATAAGTTGGATGATGTGAAATTAAAACCCCTACCTATCTAATACACACTACAGCTCACAGTAACTATCACATGCAACACAAGTTATGTCTGTTGTATATGTGGATGCAGGCACAGTACTTGTGGAGTATACAAAGTGGCCTTGTGCTAGACAGCATGTGTAGCCTACAGTGTGATACTGCTTGGTACTGTTATTGTATCTAGTGTCCTAGGATTGGGATACCTGGTAATATCCCTGCTACGCATGTATAGTTACCAGTATGGCCATATGTCGCTGTTTGCAGTTTGATAGGTGGACATGTGGGCAGGGATAACATGCCCTGTCCAAGGCATGCATTGCAACCATTGTGCATTACACCACCTGCTCACCTGTGTCTGTCTGCAGGGGGACATTCTGCAGGCACAGGGGTCTGTGGGTGTGTGGATTATGTACATTTGTGGCCTTGGTCTGGTTCCATCAGACAACTGTTGTGATGTGTAAGTGCAGATAACCCCAGCATTCTGGGGTATGTGGGGACATTTGTACATCCCCACACATATCTATATTAATGTGTATAACAGGGATGGCTCCTTCACTATTGTTGCACGTGTACTTTATGTAAATGTGTTGTGTAGATATATGTGGAGTGTCTATGTATCACTGTACTTTATATAGCTATATATCATGTTATTATATATATATATATATATATATATATATATATATATATACCACATACTGATAGATACACTAGTCGAGCGTGAGAGGGATGGGAAGAGACAGATATGTACACGTAGCTGTATGTATGTCAGACATATATCCACAAAGCAGGTCTTTGGGCAGGTTAGCTAAGTGTAGGAGCATGCCCAGTGTGATTGTCAGTACTTACAACATGACTCCAGGCCAGAGCTACCTGTACTCCAGTCTAGGATTATGTGTGCTGTAGGCCATTGGCTGCTGCACCTGTTTCCACAGTACAGCACTTCCCTGATATTGTCTAAGGCATTCCCTGTCTGTTTGCTGTACTTAATATGTGACTGATACCGCTCAGTTGTACAGATATTCACAGAATTTCCTGATGTTTGCCTCATATTTTTGGTCCGTTTTTCATAAAATTGTGATTTTCAGACATATTAGTGGGACATCATTTAAGATTTAAGTTAAACTATAATGACAGACATTTGAGTTTCAGACTCCATACACATCAGGAGATTCATGCTAATGCAAGACCTGTTATTCTATCAACTGTCTACATTTGACAGAACAATATTTAAAACATTCCCTATGTTGCGGTCTTTGTCCCACTTTTATTCATGGCTTTGTCCAGATATCTTGCTCTAAACTTTTGAGAGATATGATGTAACTGGGGTACAAGATGAACACCACACACAGGGTAACAGTCTGCATACCTCTCCCTGTACATGTTTTTGCAGAATGTCCAGCATTCAGCCCCATATGTATGCCCTGTTCCTCATACAGTTGTGTTTCTTTTCAGTAATATACTGTACAATGCAGTCACTGAATTGTTGTTAACTACTGACACATTTAAGTGATGGCCTTTACACCCTGCAGCTAATCTGACCTGCTGCAATCTGCTGTTGTACTAGCCACTTTCTAGGTTACTCAGAGCACATGTAGTGTCTGTCTGTAGTTTTGTCCCTTTGTTCCCCCCATTCTCTCTGGCTTTGCACAGCTTTCTTGTAGTAACAGATTGAGGGGTTATAACAGTCTGTGGGAATACCACCATATGAGTACCTCACACGCAAAATACATAGATGCTGTCTGATTTGAATCATCAACACCATTACCCATACTAATGTCCGTAGCCCAGTGAGTCACACCAGCCACCAGACAGACAGGTTTAATTCGTCACACTATCAAAAGCATACAGACATACATTGTCACCCCTGCGTTATGTGGGAAATACGTGTGGCCAGGTTCTATGTCACAGCCCTACAATTGTCTGGTCTGCTGATATATCTTTGCAGATGTACTGTTATAGCAGTTGTATGGGAACACTGATGTGTTGGGGGTGGGGGACAACCAGCCCATGCTCTGCTGGCATACACAGTCATGCTACTGTTCTCTGAACCCACTGTTTGGCATCTTCCTTGAATAATGTATAGGGGGTTCCAGCCATGTAGCCCAGTGAATATTATGGGGCACATACTATTGGACAGAGTACCTGTTGTCCCAAGTGGCTGTTAGATCTCTGCAAGTAGCCCATTAGCCCATTATATGCCCTTGCATACAAGCGGCAAGTCCATACATATGCTACCATATTTTAGTACCCCTTACAAGTGGTGATTAGCTGTGTGACTTACCTTGCGAATGCAGCTGTTGACAGACCTGTATTTCAGGGTTGAATCTGTCTGATGCATGCAGTCCACAGCCAATGCATGGTGAGGTACAGGTTGTGTGTGCTGGCATCATTTTTACTAATATGTATGTGAGTCAGAGTAAGGTGTCAGTCCCTAGGGCCTTACGTTGTCAGTGAATGTGCTATGCATTGTCTCTTAGCCAGGGCCAGGACATACTGGGCACACCTACATCTGCCTACAGGGACAGCTTCAGGGCTTTCTTCCTCGGAGTCCCCCTGTGAGTGTGGCTGTGGTAACCTAGGCACTGGTGTGGGGCTATGTATACCTTGCCTTTGGTGATCCTGCTGCAGCTGTTTCCACAGGATCATATTATGTAGCATGGCACATACTGTGAATATATGTGCACATGTGGCTGGTGAGTAGTGCAGGGTTCCACCAGATATATTGAGGCACTGTAATCATGCCTTCAGCAGCCCAAACACATGCACTGTGATGTTCCTAGTTTGTGTGTGCACCTCATTATGGTGTTCTTTGGTGGGTGTGTGTGTGCATTTCTGATGGGTGTCAACATCCATGGTTCCGGTGTGTAGCCAACATCCCCCAGTAAATGGTCATGTGGGACTCCCCCCCCCCTAGCAAACATCTTATAGCTGTGATGTGTGCCAGATATGGGAGTCATGATAACTGCCAGGGCTGCCAGCACACACATTCATGATAATGCCGTGGGCATTACACACAACCTGGCAGTCAATGGAGTGGTACCCCTTATGGTTGATGTAGAGTCTACCCTCCTTACTGGGTGGTGCCTTGAATTGTCCATGAGTGCAATCTATGGCACCCAATACCTCAGGGTAGTGTGCTACATGGTAGAAGTGCTGCATACTGCTGGCCCTCACCTCAGGGGTTAGAGGAAAATATATGTGCTCACTGGCGTGTGGTAGCATTGCCTCCATGAACTGGTTGAGTACCCTGGATGCTGATGCTTGTGAGACCCCCATCATGTCCCCAGTTGGTCTTTGGAATGTACCTGTAGTTATTATTCTAAGAGCTACACATACCTTTGTTTCCACTGGGATGTGTTCCTCTCTGTTGGCTCTGGGTCTGAGTTGAGGTCAGCAGAGCTCAGTGAGTTCTTGTAGTATGTCCCTGTCCACCCTGTAGCGCTCTACACTCACCAGCTCATGTAGCCTCTGGAAGGTTACCTTGGATCTGAACACTCTTCTCCTTCTCAGTGTAGGCATATGGTCAGCGGCAGATGCAGCAGCATTGACCTCAGCATCTAGCACATACATATGTAGCAGACCTGCAGCAGCCCCTATCATTTCTTCAGTTAAAAGTCCCAAGTTTGTACTCTGCTGTGCAGAGTATGGGGGTGAAACCAGATTGTAGGGTTTCTGCAGTCTTTATAGTGCTCTTCTGCATTCCACCTGCAAAGTAGATCATTAAGGACTGTTAATGGCCCTATTTCAAATGGAACAGGGATAATCACTAATTAAGATATCATTGCCTTTCTCAGCCAATTTTTTTAACAGCCTTCCTCACTCAGCACTGCAGCACACCATGCAAACATGTGCCATGAAGGTAAACAGTGTTCAGCAGTCACTGCACACACCCCAATGAAAGTTCATGCTCAGCACGGCTGTGTGCTGTGCAAACACGCTCAACCTGCTGAAACACATGCCCAGAAAGATAAACACAGTTTAGCAGACACTGTACATGCCACGTGCTGAGCACAGTGGTGTGCTGCTCAAACAGGTGCTGCTGTGCTCCAATGAACTTAAAAGAATGTGGACACACCCCCTTTTGATGTCAGCTACCTCTTATGTGGACAGCAACACGGTTCTCTGCCTACATGGATGAGAACTGTGGGCACGGATATCCATTTGTGCTATTCAGTAACCCCAGCTCATTTGCATAGAGATCCATGCACACAGCCTGGAAAGTACATGGTTCCAGGCCCTGCCTTGTTAGCAACCACAGCAGTCTACCATTGTACATACCTCCACGCATGGTGCTATAATGCATTACTGTCACATAGTACTAATTTTCATTTTAACACTTTTTCATTTTTTTATTAACAGCATGTTTGAGCACACATAACCTGATTATTAAAAAAATATTTTAAATTATTTTCCATTAGATTTTGGATACACAGTTGATAGTTTTGCACATATCTGTGCCTGCTATGCTATCTCTGTCCTTCTTACTGCATTTGTACAGCCCCTGTTCTCTGTTTAACATGGGATTTTTCCATGTACATTTTGGACACCAACACGGGGTCTGCAAGATTGCCTAGCTGCTTGCTGGATTACTCTACCACCATCATTTGCATGCAATTCACCTGCTTATGAGGTGATATGCATGCCACAGACACTTCCATGTTGATGCGCTCGTGCACGACCCTCATCTCTGTTTACTGGATAGCAAACCTGCTTACTTTCATGTAAGCAGTGTGTCACTATGCCTACATGGAAAATAAGTCCATGTAGACTTTATTAAATTCCTTCCATAGTTTTTTGTCTTTAAGTGTAGTCATTATTGTTAAATTAAATGTATTAGTACTATTTTGAGTGTAGGCAATTGGAAATATAAAGAAAATATATGCTTTATATTCAGGGTTCCTGAAAATGACATTTTTAAAGAAGGTTATTATATTAATATAACAAGAGTTAACTGGTTTGTTTTTGTTTTCTGTAAAATAGTATTTTACTAACCAATGAAATTTATTAGTAGTTATTTTAGTATGATGGGATTTTGTTAAATTATTGGATTGACACTAAATATCTCCCTGAGTATCTTTCCATTTGGCATTATAATTATTTAACCAAGAAATTGCTACCTTAGCAATTGAGGATAAGGACTATAATTCTAAATCTGGAAGACCAATACCACCCAATGTCCAATCCAATGTGATGGTTTAAAGCCTATCTAGGGTTATTAGGAAACCATAGAAATATCAGAAACAAAGAACTATACTATTTTATATTTTTTGGGGATTGGGAGGGATAAATATTGTATTATATATATAATTTTTGGAAGGACAACAATTTTAATTAAGGAGAGTCTCTCTTCCATAGTTAAAAAAATTCCTTTTATTAAGAGTTTGCTTTATAAAATTTAAGTTATTATTGTAATTAAGGGTTGTTATATCTTTAATATTATCAGACAAGATTATCCCTAAGTAAGTGACTTTACCATCTTTCACAATGTATTTATGTAATTTCTTATCTATTTTATTAATGTTATAATTAACAGGTAGTATTTTATCTTATTCTCATTAAAACTGACTCCCAATTTCGTCTGGAATATTTCTATTGCTTGGAATACTGCAATAAGAGAATAATTGCAATCAGTCAAAGTTAATAGGACTTCATCTGCAAATAATTGTATTTTGGGGAGTTTTTCTGACATGTTTTTGAAATCTAATTTAAAAATTTCTAGTTGGGTATCCCATAGAAAGCAAATTGCAAGAACACATCAGGTCATAAATCACCCCCTTTGCTCTTATGATTAAAATAACCTGTACTGGCAAATCATACAGGACTGACCCTTTCAAATCTTTTCACTACATGAATGCATAGAGAAAATGATCACCTAGAAAGGTAAGTTGTGTCTTTTGGCTTTTCCCGGTTAGGGGTCACCTCCATGGAGCTCCAGTCTGCTAATGATTGGCAGTGGATTTTTATGGTGCCGAGTTACCAGCCCAATGCCCAGCCTTAAAAGAAGGCACACCCATTCATGCATGCACCTACCTGCATGTCTTTATATGTCACTCGGCCATGGGGAGGACATGTAGATGCCACACAGAAGGCACTCCAGCCGAGAATCAAACAGGAGAACCTCTTGCTGTGAGGCGACAATGCTAACCACTGCACCACTGCAGCCATACACCACCTAGAAAGGTAAGTAATCCTGTGATATTTACTCATCTGGAAGAAGGTTTCCAACTGGTCTCTGAAAGAAATTATGGACCAACATACCCTTAATACAATATTTCATTTTTTTGGAGTAGTTGGCACATACCTTTCACAATGGTTTGTGCATGCCCTGTGAGATATAATAGCTTGTACAGTAGTGAATTAAGTGTACCTGGGACCAGGGATGTTTTCAAACCATGAGTCCTTTGCTGTAAACATTTCTAGGACCACTGTTTGGTGAAGTAACTTGGCTGTCAGAGTTATGCAGGAGACCAACAAAGGCTGAAGGAATCAAACTTTGTACTATAATAATAAGCTTTTTAAAAGCTCATAGCCTTACTCATCTGCACTAAGTGCTAGACAAATTGTTGTAATCCAAACACAGTGCATTTCACACTTGTGTGCATGTAAAAAAAAAAAAACTAAATTAAAATGTATTCATAGTTAAAATATTAACTTTAAACTCATAGACTTCATTCTGTCTAGTTTATTCACAGCTAAATTATTCCACACTATTAACAATCCAAAAGACTCAGAAACCAAGGATCATACTCAAAGAACATGCCCATATGATGGCACTCATGTTTACTACAATCAATTTCCTTCATTTACGCCATAACTACTCGTGTGTTGAGATGGTTACTAGGCTTTCATTCCATAGGACCACTGAAGAGCTTAACCCAAATTTCCACATGAACCAAGGCACTGTCTGGTTAAGTGACTTGCTTAACGTTACACAACTGACAAATGAGAGCTAAGGGAAACAAACTTTGTACTGCAGGAACTACAACTCACAGCCTTAACCCCTGTCTACCAACTGCCAGACTATAGTAAACAAAAGGGGAGGAATGATTCAAACAAGCCCCTGAGACAAGAAACAATATCATTAATCTGCTTATTAATGGCAATCTGGCAGATAGTGCAGATGATTAAGGCTCCAAGCTGAGAGCAGCCATCCCCTGCACAGGGGGGTTGATTCTAAATAGGGACATTTTACCCATATCAGCATCACAACTTATGCACACTCTCCTGCCTTGCAGCTGGGACTTAGTTTCCAGGCAAAGCAGCATGTTTAGTGCAGTTAATCAAAGCACATTTCATTTCATGAGGTGCAGTTTGTCAAAGTGCATTTCATACACTGAAAGCAAGTTAGTTTCCAGGCAAAGCAGCATTCAGAATTAAAATGCAATGATGCAGCTATGTGTGCATAGTCAAAGATGGTGAGTAAAAGACATAATTTGGTGATGAGTAGAACTTAATCAGGGAGAAATGCAAACTGATTGGGGTGGGGGCAGGGCAGGACATCCGTTTGACAGTTTTTTTTAAGTTATTGTTTTTTTGATCAAAAAAGTTCATCTTATTACTTCTTAGTAGGCCCACCTGAAGCTGTGGGCCCTTTGCAGGCACCGATGTTTGCCCCATTATAATCCACCACAGACCGTGTGCATGTATAATCATTTATGCATTTATTGTATTATATGTTATTATAACTAACAACGTTTATTTTTTATTGATAATGTGTTATAACATCTGTACAAAAGTATAATGACTTTGACTTTATTGCTACTTTGTTCTATACATATACATGTATGACTATATATTTGTCTATTATATGTACTGTTATATTAACATATGGTCAGTGCTATGATTATACACTATTTGTATTTTACTGTGACATCTACTACCGTATGAGCTTTTCTATTTTATGCTGTGCTTGCCTAATGACTTAGATCATGGCTGAAAAGGGTCCTTGGAGCAATTCACCTACTCAATTAAGAAAGGTTGCCAAAAGAAATGCACAGTCACATTGTCCAATAAAAATATCCAAAAGCTTTTAAATAAAAATTCAAGAAATTAAAATGTTTGAGATGGTTGAGCAAGTTCATCTTTCAAGTATCAGACTTCATTAGAGTACAATGAGTGAGCAACTCCATATATTTAACCTTGGAGGAGCCTTTCCTACTAAGGAAAGAGAGATCTGAAAGGGTTTCAGACCTTTTACCCATCAACCAGATATTTAACTTTTAAGAAGGCTATCATCTGAACACCCAAGCGCAGGATTACCAACTGACAGACCTGAGTTTAAAACCTGATTGGGGCACAACTGGACCACAGCAGTGTCTGTGTGTAAGAAAAGCCTGGCAATCTACTTCTGAAATATATGCCATGAAAACCCTATGGGGTCTACCCATAGAGACAGCATAGGTTCATAGGTGTGTACTAGGCCAACGGCCCTAGAACCGTTACAAGCCTAGCTCATAGAAGTGCCCTGGCATCATGCCACCCAACTTTTGTTCCCGGTGCCTCTATCAAGTAGAGCCCCTGGAGTGATCTCCGGGGTGAATCTTCTATGTCCCATCCACTCATCAAGATTTCTCTTGAAGAGGGCCAGTGAGGTGCTCTGCTTGACATGTATGGGAAGTCTATTCCAGATCATGAGCAGTTTCTGGGTTATGAACCCATCCCTCCAGTATGTTCTGTTGATTGTGTTAATGAGATGAATCAATTTGAACTCAAGGACAGTTTCTTGATATCATGTCAATAAAAATTAAAATCACAACAGCTCCTTCCTGTGAAAGCTGAATACTAAAATGTTATTTTACCAGAATTAAAAAATCCATTCGCCCATAACCCCTCTTTCCAAACCTTGCATATGAGCAGTGACAATCTAGAGCTAATGTTTACACTGCTGAATGGTTGGCTTTCTGCTGTTGCCATGATTAATAAATAAAAATTAAAAAAAAAATAGTTGCAAGTCATCAAAAATATTTCAACAGAATCATTGTATGCATTAGTAGAAAAAACTCACATAAAACATAAAGGCAAAACATAAAAAAAAATCTCAAGAAAACACATGGAGTAGTTTTGTGCCCTTAGTTTTTAAAAGGAAGCAAATTTCATTGTTTTTATTTAACACCTTTATTGAATTATCAGTTGTGACATAAGCAAATTTACATTTATACAAAAGTAATCAAACTGTATTAACAAATTAACATTAACAAACATTATACTTCACATATATTGCTATATATCATATAACCTAAGCAGCATTACATAAATTATTCAATTCCTGCCCTTTTTTTAAACAAGAAAGATCTTTATTAAACCATTACTTATGACATAAGCAGTCATACATTTATATAAATGAAAATAAACCACACTGACGCAATCCTAGTTGCAAGCATTTTACATCACAAGCCATACTGGCATACACCCAGTTGAAAAAATTATATATCACTTATAATCTACCCAGTCATTTTCAGTCAAACATTACATAGCTCATTTAAGTGCTGCCTTCTTTTAAACCTCATCCTCCCCTGCATATATTGTTCCCACAATTCACATTCTTTTTCCAATGTAGTTTGCTCCTACCCTTTTCAAAAGATATCAATTCCAGTTGTTACATCTCTGTTACTATATTCACTACTTCTAATATAGTTGGTTTAGATTTTGATTTCTTTTTGTCACCCACCATAATAAGACACAACCATGCCTTACCATGTCTAGGAAATTCCAGTCTGTATCATAGCCCAGAAAAATCATCTTCCTCATCACCAAACTGCCCACCCAGCATCTCAGACATTGAATCCCGCAGGGAATCCTTAAAGTCTGACAACCCACCACACTCCCAGAAAATATGTTCACAAGTACCTCTTTCTTCCCTGTCACACCTCCAACATTTGCTGTCTACCTAATGAAAAATTCTCTGGAGTATACTTGGGGTATAAAAATATCTATGTAATCATTTCCAAGCAAAAATCCTAAATCTTCTAGATTTTGTTGCTTATTTGGGAGACATACATATATTTCCCATTGTTTCTTTCTGAATTGTTTATCTAATCTCTCTTCCCAATCCTTCCTAATCTCCTCTGACTGATTCTTATAGTTATCATGCAATATTTTATATGTTCTACTAATTAGTCCTTTTTTAATGGAAGCTTCTGTTCTAGATACTACTAAAAAAACTCTACCAGTGCTGGTCTTTCATTTAGGACCCCCCTATTTCTTTCTCTTTGCCTATACTCTGATATCAATCCTTGATACCAATGTCTTCTGGCTTTTCCCGGTCAGGAGTCACCACACTGGATCACTGGTCTACAGATTGATTGGCAGTAGAGTTTTTACAGTGTTGAGTTGCCAGCCCAGTGCACAACCTCTACAAAAGGAACACACACACACACACACACACACACACACACACACATGCACCTACCTGCATGTCTTAAAAGCTCACTTAACCACAGGGAGGACATGCAGACTCTGCACAGAAGGTGCTCCAGCCAAAAATCAAACCAGAGAACCTCTTGCTGTGAGGCGACAACATTAATTGTTGCACCACTGCAAATGACTGATATCAATCCTTGATAGGGAATGCAATTTCTAACCTGCAGTTCAAATACATTCTTGGCCTCTTCACATTCTATTATCTTTCCCTCTCTAGTTATTTTCTCCCAGTACCTGGCTTCCTTTACCAGTTTTCTCCAATAAATTCTGGCCACCTCTTGCTTATTGTCTGTATCCCTAATTGCAGTCATCCTTATCATCAGAATCTCCTTTTTCCATTCCTACATTGCGTTAGTTCTTGGAATACTTTATGCTACTTTATGGATATAATATTCTGCATGATTATTGTTATTCTCCTTAAAGGCCTGCATCCAAAAACGCAGTCTCACCTTGTTTATTGAGCTTCCCCCATGTTTCAACATCATCCCTTTCCACTTTGAATTAGAGTTTTCTGCTTATGCTATGTATAGGAGCCGTAACTGTGTAACTCTGAAATAGCCCTTCAAATTGGGTAATCCCAATCTGCCCTGTTCTATTGGAAGAATCAATTTATCCCACTTGAGTCTTGCTGTCTTCCCCTCCCAGATAAAGTCCTTCAGCTCTTTATTAATTGCTATCCACATCTTCTACTCTGGTTGATAAAAATATGCCTGACCTGTATATAAGACTAAAGGGGACTAAAATCATTTTGACTGCTTGTATCTTACTATCCATATCCACATAAAAGCCTCCATTTTCTCAGTTTTTGTATTATTTCTTGTTTAGTCTCTTCCCACATATCCTTAGCTGCCACACCAGAATCATTTGTAATCCATAGTTCTAATTATACAATTCTTCCTCTAAAACGTGCACGCTGATTGGCCAGCCCAACCAGCGTGCCCGTTGTAAATCCCTCAATATACTAATGGAAAAAGGTCTGGTCGCCCGGACTTTTTCCATTAGTATAAAACACTGTCTCGCTATGTTAAAAGAGTTTAACATAGCGACAGGTTTAAAAAGCAACGAAATCTCCGTTGCTTTTTAAAGCTGTCTCGCTATGTTAAACTCCTTTAACATAGCGACACAGTGTAAAGCAGCGGAGATCTTGTGATCTCCGTTGCTTTAAAACCTGTCTGCTATGTTAAATGGGTTTAACATAGCGAGACAGCTTTAAAATAAGTAACGGAGATCTCCGTTGCTTATTTTAAAGCTGTCTCGCCATGTTAAACCCATTTAACATAGCAAAACATAAAAGCAACGGAGATCTTGCGTTCTCCGTTGCTTTTGCCCACTCTGATGTACTGCGTAAGCATGCAGTACATCAGAACTGCAGCGGAATACCAGACAGCTGCGGAAGGGCAGCAAAGAGGCATTATACAATGCCATTATTTAAGAAAAGTAATTATTTCTTTTCTTAAATAATGTCATAATATAATAGCAATAACCACTTCTGGGTGTGGGTATGCGGATTTAACCACGGTTGTCTTTGTTTGGTCCCTCAGGCGCCTCGGGACCAAACCACGCCAACCGTGGTTAAATCCATTACCCACACCCAGGATATATATAATATTTCATTTTATTATATCCCCATAAATAAGGATATTGCTGAACTAATTTGTGTGTGAGTACATAATTTACTGCTATTGTCATTGTTTTAGCTTCATTGATTTTGTATCCTGAAAAGATTTGAAACTGTCTTGAAATGTTCTACAACACTCTAATGTCTCTTTCTGCTTTTGTCAGGTATAAAATATCATCTGCAAATAGAGTCAGCTTTTCTTGACTACCATACCAATTATATCCTTGAATTTCAGAGTCCCTTACTTTAAATGCCAGTGGTACTAAATATAATGGAAATAACAAAGGGGAAAGAGGACACCCCTGCCTGGTTCTTCTGCTCAAGCAGAAATCAGAGAGGACCCCACCCATGTTATTTTTTGCCTTGGATCCATCATATATGCTCCTAATCAACCTTATATTTTTTCAGGAAATGCAGATGCTTCCATTGCCCTGCTCATAAAGTCCCAGGTTACTCTGTCAAATGCTTTCTCTGCATCAAGACCCACCAACAGCAATGGTATTTTCTTATATTCTGCTTCCCTCTGGATCACTAATGTTCTGTTAGTGTTGTCAAATGTTTGCCTCCCCTCCACAAACCACATAGATCCATATCTGTCAATTTTGGCATTACTTTTGTCATTCTTTTAGCCGTTATAGACACAAACACTTTATAATCATGGTTTAGTACTGAAATGGGCCTGTATGAAACTGGGTCTGATGGATCGTTACCCTTTTTAGGCATTACTTCTATCAATGCTTTCTTCCAGGATGTTGCCACTTCTCTGCCTATTAAAATACTGTTAAACAAAGCCTTCCAGATGTTTATCAGTTGTTTCCCTCCTAGCTTCCAAACTTCTACAGGAATACCATCTATTAGGTTCATAGGTTCATAGGTTCATACTAGGCTATCTGCCCTAGGGCATTTATAAGCCTAGCCAGAGTATGTTTGGCTTTCGCCACCCATTTTAAATTAATTTTGCTATGCCCTTTTTCGAGGTTAGTATATTGTGCCTCTGTCTAACAGTGACACAGAAGTGATACCCGGGGTAAACCTACGATCTCCCATCCACTCATCAAGATTCCTCTTGAAAAGAGTCAATGAGGGACTCTGCCTAACCTGGACTGGGATTTTATTCCAGAGTGAAGGGAGCCTCTGGGTTATGAATCTGTCCCTCCAGCATGTCCTATTTATTTCAGTGCTGAGGTTCAAGTCTCTCGAGCGTGTAGCTCGATGGGATTTGGATTTTTGAGGTGCAGCATGTCCCTTAATTCCGGGTTGGACATGGCCTTATACGTCAGGCACAGGTCACCTCTGAGCAGGCGGTATGCCACTGAGTAGAGCTGGAGTTTCTTTAACCGGGCAGCATATGGCATCTGTTTGAGCCCTTTGATCCTCTTGGTGAGGTACTTTTGGGGTCTTTCCAGTTGCTGCAGGTGTTTGGTAAGGTACATCCCAAAAGGGGCATTGTACTCAATTATGGGCCTGATGAGGGATGAGTAAAGAGGCACGATGACCTCCCTCATCTAGATGTGAATCCCTTCATGATTAGGTGGGCTATATAAAATGTTTTTCTAACCACTTTGGCCACGTGGTTGTCAAATGAGAGATTGCTATCAACTTGGGTCCCCAGGTCCCTAATTACTTCTTCTGTACTTAATGGATTACCACCTATGTGGTAATTTGTGGGCACTTTGTTTTTGCCAAAGGGGATGACTATACACTTTTGGCGTTTAGCTTGAGGCCATGGCTCTGGCACCAGTTGTCTGTTTCTACGAGGCCCTTTTGGAGGATGCTTGTGTCGGCTGGAGAGTTGATTATGGCGCCCAGTTTGCAGTCATCTGCAAACTTGGTCAGCCACAGTCCTTCCGTGTTGGCCTGTACCTCTCAGAAATATATACCAAACAAGAGAGGTCCCAGGACTGAGCCTTGTGGGATGCCACTTGTAACTGGTTTGGAGTCTGACATGGCTCCAGCAATTCTAACCATGTGGGTTCTGTCCTTGAGTCAGTTTGCAACCCATCTAGTGACATAGGGGTTTATATTTAAGCTGGTGAGCTTATCTATAATGCCCGAGTGGGGTATTGTATCGAAGGCTTTTGAGGTCCAGATAGGCTGTGTGGACCACCTTCCCTTCATCAATGGCCTTGGTGACTGTTTCAAAGAAGTCAACCAGGTTTTAGAGGCAGGATCTGCCCTTAACAAAGCCAAACTGGGTAGGATCCAGTGTCTGTAGGTCCCCAATATCTTTATTTATGAGGTCCATGATGATCCTTTCCATAGCTTTGCAGACCAAGCTAGTCAGGCTTATGGGGCGATAGTTTCCAGGGTCCGTTGAGGCACCACCTTTGTGGAGAGGGACCACTGTTGCTGTACGCCACTCTTTGGGTACATATCCTGTAGTAAGGCTGTGATTGAACAGTAGTTTTATGTTTGGGTTTAGCTCTTCTTGGAGTTCATGTAGGACGCAGCCTGGGACACCGTCTGGTCCCATTGATGCTGTGTTGTTTGCTTTGGAGAGGGCAGCCCCCACCTGAGCATCTGAGATGTCAGGGGCAGCAGTCAGCTGGGATAGATATTTGCCAATTTGGTGGGGAGATGGGGGAGAAGTTTGCGCTGAACCTGTCAGCTAGGATGTTGGCAATGTCTGTGGGATCAGTGTATTTTTTGTCATTTTGGACTAATTCTGAGCATATCTGGGAATTCCCACCCAGGTTCCTAACATAAGTAAAGAAAGCCTTGTGATTATCCTTAGTGTCCTGTGCAATTTTTCTCTCAAAGCTGGCCTCAAAGCTGGCCTTTGACGATTTTATGAGTGCCCATAGTTTTCTGCTAATACTGATCAGAGATGCCTTCCCTTTTTGGGATTTTGCTCTATCATGTAGTAGCTTCCTCCTTCTATTGTATAGTTTGTTTATGGCTGGGGTCCACCAGACAGGTTGTCTGCCTTTGGAGGATTGGGTCTTGGTTTTATTTGGGATTGCATGATCCATGCAGTCCTGAAGGTGTTCATAGAATGCATTTATAAAGGATTCTGCGGTCTGGGCCGTATTTACCACAGGCCCGGGGGCTTTGAAGGATTCCACCTTGGTTTTGAGGAGTGTGAAATTTGCTTTAGAGAAGTTTTTCACTGTGATTTTCTGGGCAGGGGGTGGGGTCAGGATGTGAATATCCAGTGAGATCAGTTTATGGTCTGATCTTACCAGTGAAGGATACACTTCTGGTCTGGAGCATAGAGTCTCCATGTTGGTGATGATCAGGTCCAGTATGTTTTCCCCTCTTGTGAGAGTGGTAACAAGTTGTTCCATAGCATTTGAGTTTATAAATTCTAGGAACCTTTGGGCAAGGGTGTTGGAGCTAGAGTAATGCTCCCAATCTATGTTTGGGTAGTTGAAGTCGCCCAATATAATGGTGTTCGGAGAGACCTTTATATTTTCCAGTGTTCTCAGGAAGGCCGAGTGGGGTTCCTGGGTTTGGGAGGGTGGTCTGTAGCAGGCTATAAACTGGAAGGCAGTTTTACCCACTGTTAGTTGCACATGGATAGTCTCTGATGCTTCGTGCTTTGCCACCAACCTGGAGGTGTGGGTATCTTTGATGAATATCGATACTCCCCCTCCTTTTGTGGTTCGGTCCAAGTTTTGGGGCGAAAAGCATGGTATGAGGTATAACCTGGTAGTGCTGGGTGCTCTCGGGACCCTGAACCAGGTTTCTGTTACTGCACAGATATCGATGTTCTCCATGCTAAGGAGAGTTTTGAGTCGTGCATCTTGAGGTTTAGACTTCTAGCGTTGAGTAGCATTACTCTTAGTTTCTTATCCCTGGTGATACCTATGGAGGTGGGTTTGTCTTTTGAGCCTTGCCTAAAAATGGCACTATGGGGGTAGCAAGAGCCTTTGCCAATATCCGAAAGCCCAGGGTGACAGGTGCAAGCCGTCCCTAGCAAAGCATCGTGGCTTGTCGTGCATATCATCCCAAGCTGATAGGCATTGGATCCCCTTTGAATGACACCAATACTTAAGCCAATTGTTGAAATTGATCATCTTGTCTTCATACTGTGGCATCATTCTTGGTGAGGGTAAGATGCTACTCAAGGTCAGGGTCATACCAGCCTGGGCTACATGCTCAGAGAGCTCCTCTATGTCTCTTTTCATGTAGTCCAGGGAGGTACGTCTCAGGTCATTCACACCAGCATGAACAATGGCTGAGTCATATTTGTACTTGCCTTGGAGTGACCTGAGTGCTTGTGTTATGTGGCGGATCCTAGCACCAGACAGGCTGCTCACCGTGACCTTCTCCTTGTTCAGCCTGGTGAGCGGGACGTCAGTGTGCCTGACGATAGAGTCACCTATTACAAGCGTATCAGGTGTGTTGTTTAGCCTTAAGGGCTGTGACTGTTCGGCACACTGGCTTTGTGAGATATGTGTTGCACGTGTTTTTTTTTGGGGTAGCGGTTGCTTGGGTGTCTGCTTTGGAGGTCTCTGCTGCTTAGGCAAATCTTTATTTAGAGCCTCCGAGTATGTTTTTGTGTGATTATGTGTTTGGTTTGCTGTCGTGGTAGGTCTATGTGAGACTGGAATTGTAGTGAGTGTGGTTTCCTTCTCCTCCTGACTGGTTTTGCCAGTACTGAGTTGAGAGAGCTTAGCCACCAGTTTGGCTATATGGTTGCATCTTTCACATGTGTTGGAATTTGTTGGGAGGAGGAGAGGGTTGTCTGTGTACATGAGGCAGTTGTAACATTGCCTCAAGATTCCCATATTCACCAGCTGGACCAGAGAGGAGATTGACAACTGACCTTTGGACATGCTAGAATAATATTGGGAATTCCTTTATAACTGAAAACAAGGGCCAATGGGGAGCGAGGGTGTAGTGCTTTTAATTTTTAGTGCTGACTTATAATTGCTTTAGTGAGCAAGTGCCAGGTAACAAGTGCAATGTGTTACAGGTAACTTAAATGCAAAAACGACAAACAGTAAACAGTATTCCTGGGGACTTTCCTGTAGATTAGTTGTACATCACAATTTTTATCTCATCTCCTCCAATCCTAACTATTTGTAACTGAGCCTTATCTACCTCTAACCTTGGTATATTTAATTCTTCCATAAATATTTCCATTTGTATGTTTTCTTGATTTTCATATTGCTCTGCTTTATACAGACTTTCATAGAATTATTTCCAAAATATTTCTAATACCTCTACAGGATCTCTTGTTACCTTCCTTGTTATAGGTTCTCTTAGCATGGTAACAAGTCCTTTCTACTTTCTGTTGTCTGAGACTTTGTGCTAAACATTTTTGTGCTCTAGTGTTATTATCAAAAAAGAGCTGCTTAATGGTAATCTTTCTAAACTTGTGCATATTATCAAGGTAATCCCTTATTTTCTTCTTAGCATTCTGCATTTGATCTTCTTGTTCTGTGTGATCCACCCATTCTGCAATACTTTAGCATTTGTCAGTCCCTCTAAATAATTCTTGTTACTTGTTAACCATAGCGCCCTTTCTTTTACTTCCACCGTATTTTTAAATTCCACCTTAATTTTATCTCACTCCCTAGCTATATCTTCAGAAGAAATTTCTATCCTCTCTAATAGCTCCTGAATAATCTCCACTATTCATTCCTTAAATTAATCTATTCAACAGATAGGTGGGAAAGTGCCAGTGTCTCATTTTTATTTCATTACCCTGTGTTTTTACTTTTGTTATTATTGGTGCATGATCTGAAATAGTTATTAGGTGGATATCATGACCTTAAATTAAATGCATGTGTTCCTGTGAAATGTAAATTCTGTCTAGCCTAGCTCAGTTTTTATATCTTGGGGAATAATATGTAAATTCCCTCCAAACTCCTGTTACTGAATTCACGTCTTCCATGCCAAACATTTTCAAAAATTTCTTCAAAACTCTAGCCTCCTTTGTTATACTTTCCCTTCTGGGGCCCACAGACACTTTTTCACTGTTGCAAATCACATTCCACTTCCCGCCTATAAGTAATATTCCTTGCCGAAAACTGATCATTTCTCCCAGAATTTTCCTAAGCTCCATTATTGCAGTTTTCGGTGGAATATAAATACATGCCAGTCTAATTCTCCTCCCTTGTGAGTAGCCCGTTAGTATTACAAATATGCCATTATTATCTTTTTATCTTCTTCTATCACTACTGGAGCTCCTCTTGCAATTAATATGTGCTCCTCTTTTCCTTTGTCCTAGGTGTTCTGCTGAACAACCACCCTGAAAACCTTTCTTTATCAAATTCACATGCTCATTTCTTTCTAAGTGTGTCTCTAGTAAAATAGCTATTTGCACTCTACATTTTTTAACATAGTTCACTGCTTTCTTTTTTGTATTTATCTGTGAGACCATTGACATTTAAAGACATTTTAGAAAGCAACTCAATCCACCACTGCCAACCAGTAATCAAAGAGCTTCAATCCTCACCACTGGCAACAGTGGAGGACATTCACTGCGAGGGTAACAGGTACACACTCAGTATCTCCAGATGCAGCTCTCTGCATCAAGTGCAATTTCCCTTAAGAGCACACAGGGACCATAGTCAGTCTGCAGCTGGTGTCTCCCTTTTCCTCTTCATCCAGATCCCCAATAAGACTGCCCACTGCCACAGCTATAAGCTTGAGATCTCAGCCAAGACCTCCAGTACCCTCTCTGTACAACCAGTGCTTCATGTCCCTGCCCAAGTAGCTGACACACACACACACACACACACACACACACACACACACACACACACACACACACACACACACACCTTGGAAAGGCTATGCCCCCTTCTGCCCAGACTATAAGGTAGTTACCACTCCCACCAGTCACTCATTATCAGCTACTTTAGGGCCCTTAACAAAGGCTGTCCAATTTTACTGTGCAATATTAATACTAATACAAATGGTAGTTTGACCAAGAGCAAGGTTATTAGGAGTGGCCCACTCAGTGCCACTAAATAAATATGCAAGTACTCTCAAAACTTAAATATCTCTACACAGATCAGCCACAATGAAGGGTTTAAATATATTTAATAATAAATAATAAAAGAACAAGAAAATACTCAGTAAATATATATCAGAGTTCAAAGCCACAGGAAATATTTAAAATAACATTGCAGTACAGGCTCACACAAATAAAGAAAAAAACAAAA
This sequence comes from Protopterus annectens, assembly GCF_019279795.1. Lineage (NCBI taxonomy): Eukaryota > Metazoa > Chordata > Ceratodontiformes > Protopteridae > Protopterus > Protopterus annectens. The sequence continues at coordinate 1,801,084,572 of NC_056732.1, forward strand.
TCGAAACCAAGCTTCACTAAAGGCAGATGTGGTGAATGGTTCTTGTTGTTGTATTCAGGTCTAAGACAGAATGCAGAATGCACTGTCTCACTCAGAGACTTCTCAAAATAATATCTAAAATATTACTGCTGGGATAGCTTGCAGAATTACATTATTTCTGGTCATCTGATTTCAGGTTCCCAGGCAAAAACCCCATTGCTGGCAGCTGGTAGCATTTAGCACCTGCCTGTAAAAATACATAGATAAGGGATTTTGCTCAGATGTTTGGCAGGTGCTGAAAGTCATAAAACAATTGCATTCCATCATGCTTCCAAAGTAGCAATCAGTTCACCCCAAAGACAATACAGAACGCTTTCTAGTACAGACTTTGCATCTCTAGCTGCACTGAAACCTGTCAGATAGTCTGTTTATGGCCTAGCCCATAAAATGATTTAATTTCAAATATTTTCTAAAGTTTGCTGGACTGAGGTTAAACCCCAGTTTCCTCTGTTAACATATTCATTTAATCAGTTAAAATAGTGCATGTATAGTTCTTTTCTCTTCTAATAGGGCACACTGTGGATACATATAATCACAAGCACTAAATACCTGCTCAACACAAAGATATGTACAGAACAGTTTAATATACAGATGAAATACAGTTCTAATACATTTGTAACACAAGCATCTTGTATAAATTAGTTTGATATTCATAAATGACATATAATTATTTACTAAATTCCAGCTAGCTGTGCTGGCAGTACCTCATTTTATTACAGAAAGCATAATTCCATTAAAAAGTTATTATTCCCACCCTTTATGTATAACACTTTTTTGTTAAATGTCCAGTTTCAGCTTTTTGTGTTACATGCATACATTGTTTGACAGGGTGAACTTTTAAACAGTTGTTTCTTGTCATATCCATTTGAGCCTATGTCACATCTTACAAAACTTTATTTTATTGAAAGCCCCCAAAGAAGCAGATTTCATTGTTAATACATTTGCTATACTAACATTCACATTTAATCCTGGAGGGCTTATTGCATCAGTTTTGAGTTGTCACAGTAACTCAAGAAATTCCAGTTTTTTTTTCAGTCACACCCTCCCACACATGCGCAAATTCATACCTATATTAGAGCAAACATTTAAATGTTTAGCAAGAGTGTTCCTCATATCACCCTTCAATATCCAATAAGTATGTTGATATATTCTTGTCCTAAGTCTGTTTTTTTTCTGTTTTACCTACATAAAATAGTTGACATCCTGTGCAGTGAGCCAGTTACATCATCCCCCAAAATATTACAGTTAAATATGTTGCACTATAATCCATTCCAAAGTTTTTGTGCCATGTAACCCTGCCCTTGTAGTATATGTACTTGCACTGATTACAGCTGCCACACATATATGTACCCTTGTACTTACCGGTAGAGGGGATTGCTTCACCACTCTTTCTGTCAAAAATTCTCTTTAGGTAAGATTTGTTTTGATAAACAAAAACGTTTTCATTACCTATAACATCTTGTGGTATTCCCAAGTGAGAAAACTTACATCAGTGTTTACATACAACTCCTTTTATGGTTTCAAAATCTAAGCTATGCCCCCCCCCCCCCCAAACATAGGAATACTTACAATTTGGGAAGAATATGTCAGGGTTGGAAATGCTGATTACCTTAATTCGAACAGGTATGGTTTCAGTGTCTTAAAAACATGATTTAAACATTTTAACTGCAGTCATTTAACGATAAATTATATCCATTACCATTTACTTTTAAAAGATTTTACTTTTATTCCAGCATCCGAAGTGAACTTTGAGGACATCCTGGTCAAACTAAAGCTGAATTCAAGAAAATCTAACTTCGTACTACATTACCAAAATACAGAAATTGACACTCTTGATAATGTGAGCTTTAAAAGAAAAAGTTATTATGTCCTTCCTCCTTATCCTGCTACAGATTTATTTGTGGCACTGTGTGAAAGGGATATCAGACAAATGTGCAAACATCCCACTAAAAGAATTTACAATAGTGAATCAGATGTTTACCCTTGGACTGGCACCTATGTCTCTGCTAGACAAATGCAACCTGTAAGTGCCTGACTACCAATGCTCAAGCCTACATTTACCCCTTAAAATAACCCTAGGTTGTCAAAACTTGTCAGATACATTTGACATTTGGGAAGCATGGATAGGCTTAACACAGCACACTGAGGTCATTACTGCAGTAATCACCCATGAATCTATGAACCTATGACTCCAAATGAAAAGATATTAATGTACAACCTTAGGACTGATTGATTAGGTTAATGAAACCTGACAAGGGAGGAGCCTTGGCAATCATGGACAATCAGGACTACACAGTGAAAATTATGTCAATTTTGAATGAAAAAGACCAATATGAGATAGTGTCATGTAATAAAAATTTTGTGACCTACAAAAAATAGACACTTTTTTGGTGGCACTGTTGAACAGCGGGGTCATTACCCAAAGCTGTTTCACTATCTTGTGATAGGTCATCCAACAGTCTCTCTGATTTTCAGTATTCCAGCAATCCATTAACATATTGGCCCTCTACATTGAAACCTATTGTTTCAGTATCTCATTCTAAAACAGAGCCACTGACTACATTTACTGATGGATCTCTTGAAGGATACCTTGACAACATCAATCATATTTTAAAGGACTCAGGGGAAATTTTTGGAAAACATGAAAGACAGTTCCACGGAGCAGCTGGATTGGTTTTACTGAAGTGATTTCTAGTTACTAAAATCTGTACAGATTTATGAACATTGTTTTACACAATAATTTTGTATTCTTCAATGGGAATGTTACTGTCAGAGGACTGGAACAGCCATGGTTGCAGCATGTGCCCACTTTATGCCATTCATGCATTCTGAAGATGGAAAGCAACATTTTGTTAAAAGCTGTCATATTTAAATTTTGTCAGGTTTATTTCTGTTACCTAGATGACATCTTTATGACTTGGTCATTGGATGGTGATGTGTAAATAGATTTCATAGAGTGAATAGACACATCTACAAAGTCTTTACATTTTTCCCACTCATGTTCTAGAGATGAGGTCATCTTTGTATGTTAAGATCACTAAGGATTACACAAGCTAAAGGTTTCATTTATGAATTTATGGGAAATGTACCCACAATAATTCCCTTCTTATTTTCAATTATCTGGGGTGGCCACAGTGGTGCAACGGTTAGCATTGCCACCTCACAGCAAGAGGTTCTCTGGTTCAATTCTCAGCTGGGGTGCCTTCTGTGTGGAGTCTGCATGTCCTCCCTGTAGTCGCGTGGGTTTCCTCTGGGTGCTCCGGTTTCCTCCCACATCCCAAAGACATGCTGTAGGTGGATTGGACACTTTAAATTGGCCCTAGGTGTGAGTGTGTGCATGTGTGTGCCTTCAGTGGAAGGTTGGGTGCTGGGCTGGCAACTCAACACCATAAAACTCCACTGCCAATCATGAGCGGACAGGTGATCCGCTGTGGCGACCCCTAACCGGGAAAAGCTGAAAGTAGAAGAAAATTATTCCCATCAAAAAACACGTGTCATTAGAGGGCAAATTAGCAGAATGTTTTGGCTCACCTCTGATATCACTATTTTCAGAGTAGATCTGAACAAATTTCAAAACAAAAAAAAATACTACCCCTTAGGGCTAACCACCCCATCTGATGGAAAATTCTACCCATGAAACATTGGCTAGGAGAGGTGACATGTATGCACCTATCATTATGCAGAAAACAGGTATGACTTCCACAGGTGATACATACCCTAGGACCAACCATAAGGCAAATGAGAGAGCTATGATCTTGAGTCACATTTCAGATTCTAAAACCATAATAGGAGTTATATATAAATATTGGTGTAATTGTTCTCACTTTGGAATACCACATGATGTTATGTGCAATGAACCAGTTTTTGCTTACAAAAACAGATCTAACCTGAGGAGAATTTTTAAGATAGTGAGTGGTAAGGCAATCACCTTTAACAACAAATGCAAGGATACACATATGTATGGCAGATGTAACCAGGTTAGTAGAAAGATAGTTGATAGATTACAAGGGCAGGGCCACATGGTGCAAAAACATTGGAACAAATTGCCATTCAACCAGTTAATTGTAATGCTGTGGAGGTGATATAAGTAAAGCAGAAAAAAAAGCCTTGGGGCAAGAATATATCAACACACTCACTGTATATTGAAGGGTGATATGAAGAATGTTCTTGATAAACATTCCAGTGTTTGCACTAGCATAGGCATGTATTTATTTTCTATGCTTGAAAAGGTACAATTTTGCCCGACGGGGTAACAAAAACAAAAACAAATTGAAATTTCATGAGTTGTTGTGGCAACTAAAAACTTATGCAACAAGCCTCCAGGATTAAATGAGAGTGTTAATATATCTTGTGTATTAAGAATAAACTCTGTTTTACTTTAAAATCTAAGGGTGTAAAAGTGATCCATTTGTTTTTTGAGTGTTTTTTTTTAGAATTTGCCTTTAAGTATTATGTAAGTTTTTCTTTTAACACATACATTGCTTATGCTGTTGAAACATTTTTGATGACTTATAACTATTTTTATTTATTTATTAATTATAGGGTTACTACCTGTCCCTGTTTGAGCAGTTGCGTCCTGTGGGAAAAGAAAACTAAAAAAATGGCAAATGTGTTGAGATATTCCCAAGTTTTCTTTAATAGTTGCATAAAACAGTTATTTTGTATCTGAGACACCTAAATGCTATATAAAATAGCATAAGCAACTCAAATGCTACAAGAATAAGCTTTTATTTTAGTGAAAAAAGTGAATTACTGTCCTTTGCACTGACCGTGGGTATGGTTTGTCCTGCAAAATCTCACATTTCTATAAAGCATGTCCCACTCTGGGCATTTGAAAAGGTGGCAACCCTAGTTAATTATGGCAACAGCAGCAGGACTAAACATCTGCCAGTGTTAACATTGGTTCTAGATGCACCTTGATGGAGGTACATGTCAAATCTGAGTTGAACAGTGTACACAAATATTTGAGGATGAAAGGAATCCCTACATGGGAATGGTCTAGTCCTCTTTTATTTCTCCACTTAAAAATATAAGTTTTTCTTTTTTCATGTTTACTAGCAACATCTGTTACCTGTAGATGTCCTCAGACTAAAGGTGCCTGAAAGGAATTAAAAGCTTAAAATACAGATGTTAACTTCAGTGTCTTTAGATTGGGATGAATTAGAGTCTCCTGTTGTCTGAGTAGATCCATCCTGTGTGGAAACATGTAGTGATTGTCCCCGGCTAAGAAAAAAGAAGAGAAAATTATTGTTTTCTTGGTCAAAAGAGGGTCACCAAAATATTTGTCAGTTAAGTATTTTTATTTCAATGGAAATGAGAAGGTATCCATTCTCCAGTCTTCCTTGCAAGGGATTCTTGAGCAAAATAGAATGGCTCATTATTGAGAACACGAGCAAACTGATCTCACTGGGAAGTTCTCCATTGATGGGTCATCTTCAGGAAGTCTGTTCAACATCCAGTTGTGTGGGCCTGCCTTGGATCTGCTCAGGTAGTCTGTCATTGAATTTAGTTATGATGGTATATTTACAGCATGGAGAAAGAGACTCTGGTATAAAACAAAACCTCAGGCTAATGTTGCCAGTTTATAAAGTTGGTAAGACTTTGTTCCTACCTGTTTGCAATTTGCATCCTTTTGAACAGGTCCCCTAAGTAAGTTCTGTGGAATATGTTGAGACCTTCTGAATGGAAGGGGAGACACGAAAGGAAACCCTTGACTAGCTTTTATCTGGTCGACCCAAGAAAACAGTTATTTATTTTAAAACAGAGGCAGGAAATGAACTGGGAAGAAAAGAGGGTGTGACAGTGTTGTGCTCAAAGTGATTTCAAACATGAAGGCATTTTCCTCATGTGAAGTCTGGCAAAGGGAGACATTTGAATTGTAAATATCATATACTCTAGGGCTGTCAGAATCTCTTGTGTAAGTCATGGATAAAGTTGTCAAAGATAGAAAGAAGTTGTCAAGAACTGGATTTTTTATGTAGGAACAAAGCCCATTGTGTTGGGTGTATTGAGAAGATATCCCAGGGATACCAAAAAATGAGAGGGATGTTGGTTGAATTTGTTGGAAGTTCTGAATGAACTCTAGATTGAGAAAGTGGTTAATGGTGAATGGTAAATCCTGAATTCTTTAAAGTGGAGTGGCTTAAATGGGGAAATTGTACAAAGTACAGGTAGATGTGGTTACCTTAGAGTATGCAGAATGCTATGACAGGGACTAGATACTTTGTACACCCTTGGTGCAATGAAAAGCCCAAAAAGCAAAGCAATAAACTGAAAGTGATACCTCAAAACACAGAATCTCAAAACATTTCTGCAGTCTGGATTGCTAGGCAAATGTAGGTCCAAGGTAACCAGCAACACTCTGAAAAAATCAGAGGGAACAGAATTTGGAGCATTAATACTTTGAATTTTGGAAATCTTAATTAAAATGAGTTCAGAATGAATAAATCCAGAACTGGTCTCCAGGTCCTTTCTTTTGATGGAACAAGGAAAACACTGGAAGAGAATCCTTTTCCTTTTAGAAGGTCAGGTCAGGATCTATTATTCCCTGATGGAAGAAGTAAAAAATGATTGGGAAAAACAGATGCTGTTGATATGAATGGACCTGTAGAATTCCAGAAAGGCTTAGAGAGGAATACCATTGGTTTCTCTACCCATTTATGTTAATGTCCAAAACCCAAGAGTTTGTTATTATTGCTCCCTGCTGAGAAGGTTGAGGTAGGGAAGGTCAAGGTGGGAAAGGGGGAAAAAGTAGATAGAAATTATAACCTTTGTCTGAGAAGAACCCTTTGGACCCTTTGAGAGCAAGCTTAGGTTTGTACTGCCATTTTCTCTTAGATTCCATACTTTCCTGCTTGGAAGACTTTTAGCTCTTGTGAAAAAAGGGGACAGTTTTAAAATGATAATTTCTTTGAAACTTTAGAATAGGGGAAAAAAAAGCTGTTTCAACCCATGTATTATTTTCTCTTTCTTCCATTTTCTTGAATATTTCAAAAGAATAAAGTCCAAACAAGTTGTTCTTATATAAAATCCAAATGTTTAGCCTTAACATCTTCAGGCTGAGATTGGAAACAAATATAAAAAATTCTTCTTAATACTAATCCGGTAGCAGCTGCTCTGGAAGACGCATCAGCAGAACCATATCCACAAATGGCAGAATGATGCACCATGGGAGTAGCTGAATTACCCATATTTGTCAAAGAAGATTACACAAGAAAACACTAGTCATAGGTGACTCTATAGTCAGGCACACTGATGTCCCACTCACCAGGCTAAACAAGGAGAAGGTCACTGTCAGCTGTCTGTCAGGTGCCAGGATCTGCCACGTAACCCACTCACTCAGGTCACTCCACAACAAGTACAAATATGACTGTGATTGTCCATGTTGGTGTGAAGGACCTGAGATGTACCTCCCTGGACTACATGAAAAGAGACATGGAAGAACTCTCCGATCTTGTAGCCCAGGCAGGTATGACCCTATCCCTGAGTAGCATCCTGCCATCGCCCAGAATGATACTGCAGTACAAGGACAAAATGATTGACTTCAACAATTGGCTAAGCTTCTGGTGTCATTCTAAGGGGATCCAGTATCTGTCTGCCTGGGACGACATGATCGACAGACCACGATGGTTTGCCAGAGATGGCCTGCACCTGTCACCCCTGGGATTCTGGATACTGGCAAAGGCTCTTGCCGCCCCTATAGTGCCTTTTTTAGGCAAGATTTAAATGACAAATTCACCACCATAACAGGAACAGGCAAGCAAAAACTGAGGGTAATGCTACTAAATGCTAGAAGTCTAAATCTCAAAATGCATTCACCTGAGGCACTCCTTAAAATGGAGAACATCGATGTCTGTGCAGTGACTGAGACCTGGTTCAAGACTCCAGAGAGCACCCCTGCAATTACCATTCTATAACTCATACCACACTTTTCAGCCATCTAACCTGGACCGGAACACCAAAGGCGGAGGTGTGTCCATATTGATTAAGGATATCCACACCTCCATGCTAGTTGCTCAGCATAATGCAGCCGAGGTTATCCAAGTGCAACTAGCTCTGGGCAAAACTGCAATCCAAACTGTAGCTTGCTACAGATCCCCCACCATGACCCAGGATTCCCACTCCTCTTTTCTTGATATACTGGAAAATATTAGGGTTCAAGCAAATACCCTAATATTGGGCGATTTCAACTACCCCACCATTAACTGGGAAAACTACTCATGTACTGACTCCTTTGCTCAGCGCTTTCTGGAATTTATAAATTCCAGTGCTCTGGATCAACTTATCCACACCCCCACCAGGGGCAACAATATCCTAGACTTAGTCATTACCAACATGAGTGACCGGTGTTCCACACCTGAAGTCAACTCCTCATTGGTCAGATCCAACCATAAGCTAATCACCCTTGATATCCACATCCTGCCCCCACCCCCATTAAGGAAACCACGGTAAAAAATTTCGCCAAAGCCAACTTCATGCTTCTTAAGACAGAAGTGGTGAACTTCATGACACCCATGCAGATGGACAATACAGTTACGGTTGCTGAATCCTACACAAATGCACTCTATAAGCACTTACATGAGTGCATGGATCATGCTATCCCAAACAGAACCAAGATGCTATCCTCCAAAAAATGGAAGCCAATCTGGTGGTTCCCTGCCATAAACAAACTCTACAAGGGAAGGAAGAATTTGTTACAAAAGAGAGTAAAATCCCATGAGTGGAGGAGCTCCCTGGTCAGCCTCAGCAAGAAGCTGAGATCCCTTATAAGATCCTCCAAAGCTAGCTATGAAAATAAGATTGCCAGTGATTCTAAGGACAACCACAAAGCATTCTATAGCTATGTCAAGAATCTCAATGGCAACACCCAGATCTGCTCTGAGTTACAGCACAATGGCACAAAAATTACAGAACCAACAGATATTGCCAACATTATGGCAGACAGGTTCAGTGCTAACTTTACCCCCTCTCACTCCCTAAAGGGCACATATCTATACAGGAAGAATGCAGAGTCCCTGTAATCACAACTTCACAGGTAAAAGAAGCACTCTCTGAAGCCAAAAACACAGCATCCATGGGACTGGACAACATCCCAGGCTGCGTTTTACACGAACTTCAGAACGAACTGGCTCCCCACCTAAGCACCATGTTCAATCATAGCCTCACGTCAGGCTTTGTGCCCACTGAATGGCACACAGCAACAGTTATCCCACTCCACAAAGGGGGAGCCACCACTGATCTTGGGAACTATCGCCTTATTAGCCTGACGAGCCTCGTCTGCAAGGCCATGGAATGTATTATCATGGAATTCATAAACAAAGACATTGGTAACCTCCATACTCTAGACCCCACCCAGTTCAGGTTTGTGAAAGGCAGATCTTGCCTCCTGAACCTGGTTGACTTCTTTGAGGCAGTCACCAAAGCTGTAGATGTGGGTAAGGTGGTTCACACAGCCTATCTTGACCTTGCCAAGGCTTTCAACACTATCCCCCATTCTGGAATTATAGCTAAACTCACTAAACTAGGTATAAATCTCTATGTCACAAGATGGATTGCTAACTGGCTCACTGACAGAAACCACACTGTAAAAGTTGCAGACTCCAAATCTGACTTCAAACCAGTGACAAGTGGAGTACCACAGGGTTCAGTCCTGGGACCTCTCCTGTTTGGTATCTACTTCTCTGAAGTACAGGCTAACACAGAAGGCCTCTGGCTAATGAAGTTCGCAGATGACTGCAAACTAGGAGCTATAGGCAAGTCCCCAAATGATGTGGACATCCTACAGAAGGGCCTCACTGAGACAGATGCCTGATGTCAGAGCCATGGCCTCAAGCGCAATGCCACAAAGTGCATTGTTATCCCCTTTGGTAAAAACTCTGTACCCATGAACTACCACATAGGCGGCAGTCTACTTAACACCGAATGTGTGATAATAGACCTTGGGACCCAGGTGGACAGTAGTCTCTCCTTTGATAATCACATTGCCACAGTAGTCAGGAAATCCTTCTACATAGCACACCTCATCACTAAAGGGTTCTCATCCAGGAAAAAAGAGGTCACCATTCCCCTCTACTCGACACTCATTAGACCCATATCTTTTCTGAGACTCTGACAGTTGTTTGTCCTTTCACTTAAAGTGCAGCATCATCGTCTCCCTGTTTAAATGTTAGCACTTCAAATGCCAGGTGCCAACAAACTGAAAAAAAGACTGAAACTACATGAGAAGAGTGAATCTTGAACATCACACTTCTTCTTCTTTAAGCCCCCTCGCACTGCCTGATGTGGAGAGCAAACCCCCATTACCCCCTCAACTTAAATATACCACTCCAAAATCACCATACTAGAGTAGTCCAGATACAGATTTGCTGCATCCAGGATTGTTTTGTAAGTTCCCCAGACCCTTCTGTGTTAGAGGGAAGCCTTCCAGCTTATCAGTTGGAGTGGTAACCACTAGGTAGCCTATCTATCACAAGAGGAGTGGTTTCTGGCTCTAAAATTGTAGTTTATTGGCAGTTTGGGCAGTTTTTTCCATTCCTTTCAACATTCTCTTCTCTCTTGCACTTTAATTAGCTTATTCGCTAGCACTTCATCAGGCTTTTTGTAGTAATTATTGTAGCACATATAAGTGAATATCAGTACTACATGTCCTATAAGGAAACAGCTCCAGTACTTAGTAATGATGACCATCCCGCCTGGCAGGTCTAAAGGTCAGTTTCCTGTGCTTTCTCCTATTAACCTGATGAACTTGGGCATTCTGAGGCAGTTTAGCAACTGCTTCATGTACACAGACAACCCTCTCCTCTTATCTCACAACACTCAGACTTTTGAGAGATGTGCCTATATCTCCAAATTGGAAGCCATGCACTCCCCAGGTAAGACCGGAATAGCTGGTCAGGAGAAGAAAGTTAACACCTACACCACACCACATGGAACACATAGCCCTCCAGAACACCCACAATCACAGCCTTCACATAAAAACACAAACCACACACCCACCTTCACGGAGCCTCTCAATAGAAATTGACCCAAACAGCAGAGACCTCCAAGGCAGAAATGCACTCAACCACCACAATACAACACAAACCACAAGGCACATAGCTCAGATACACAGTGTACCCCTCAACCTAAGCCCCTAAGGCAAAACAGCTTGCCCAATACAATAATCATAGGTGACTCAATAGTGAGGGACACTGATGTCCAACTCACTAGGTTGAATAAGGAGAAGGTAACAGTCAGCTGTCTATCAGGTGCCAGAATCTGACACATAACACATGCACTCAGGTCACTCCACAACAAGTACAAGTATGACTGTCTTTGTCCATGTGGGTGTGAAGGACCTCAGACACATCTCCCTGGATTACATAAAAAGGGACATGGTGGAGCTCTTGGATTATGTGGCCCAGACAGGTATGACCCTAGCCCTGAGCAACATCCTACCATCACCCAGAATCATACCACAGTACAAACAGTAAATGACTAACTTCAACAATTGGCTACATTTCTGGTGTCATTCTAAGGGGCTGCAGTATCTGTCTGCTTTGGATGACATGACTAGAAGAACTCAATGCTTTGCCAGAGATGGCCTGCATCTGTCACCCCTGGGTTTCCGGGGTACTGGCTAAGACTCTTGCCACCCCTATAGTGCCTTTTTAGGTGGTGTTCCAAAGACCAAATATCACTGTATAGGCTATAAATGAATGCAATCTAAGGGTCATGCTGCTCAATGCTAGAAGTCTAAATCTCAAGATGTACTCGCTCGAAGCACTCCTCAAAATGGAGAACATCGACATTTGTGCTGTAACTGAGAACTGGTTTAAAGCAGCAGAAAGCACCCCTGCACTACCAGGCTGTAACTCATTCCACACCTTTCCACCCTAGAACATGGACAGAAGCTCCAAAGGTGGTAGTGTCGCCATATTCATAAAGGATATGTACACCTCCAAACTAGTAGCCCAGCATAACACATCTGAGATACTCCAGATTCAACTAACATTGGGTAAGATGGCGATTCAGGTCATAGCCTGCTATAGGTCCCCAACTATGTCCCAGGACTCTCGCTCCACACTCCTAAGCACTCTGGAAACCCCAACCCAACACTGCCATACTAGGTGACATCAACTACCCCTCCATCAGCTGGGAAAACTACTCATGCATCAGTACACTGGCCCAGAGCTTCCAGGAATTCATCACTTCCATAGGTTCATAGGTTCATAGGTTCATACTAGGCTATCTGCCCTAGGGCATTTATAAGCCTAGCCAGAGTATGTTTGGCTTTCGCCACCCATTTTAAATTAATTTTGCTATGCCCTTTTTCGAGGTTAGTATACTGTGCCTCTGTCTAACAGTGACACAGAAGTGATACCCGGGGTAAACCTATGATCTCCCATCCACTCATCAAGATTCCTCTTGAAGAGAGTCAATGAGGGACTCTGCCTAACCTGGACTGGGATTTTATTCCATAGTGAAGGGAGCCTCTGGGTTATGAATCTTTCCCTCCAGCATGTCCTATTTATTTCAGTGCTGAGGTTCAAGTCTCTCGAGCGTGTAGCTCGATGGGATTTGGATTTTTTGAGGTGCAGTATGTCCCTTAATTCTGGGTTGGACATGGCCTTATCGTCAGGCACAGGTCACCTCTGAGCAGGCGGTATGCCACTGAGTAGAGCTGGAGTTTCTTTAACGGGTAGCATATGGCATCTGTTTGAGCCCTTTGATCCTCTTGGTGAGGTACTTTTGGGGTCTTTCCAGTTGCTGCAGGTGTTTGGTAAGGTACATCGTACTCTATTATGGGCCTGATGAGCGATGAGTAAAGAGGCACGATGACCTCCCCTAATCTAGATGTGAATCCCTTCATGATTAGGTGGGCTATATAAAATGTTTTTCTAACCACTTTGGCCACGTGGTTGTCAAATGAGAGATTGCTATCAACTTGGGTCCCCAGGTCCCTAATGACGTCTTCTGTACTTAATGGATTACCACCTATGTGGTAATTTGTGGGCACTTTGTTTTGCCAAAGGGATGACTATACACTTTTGGCATTTAGCTTGAGACCATGGCTCTGGCACCAGTTGTCTGTTTCTATGAGGCCCTTTTGGAGGATGCTTGTGTCGGCTGGAGAGTCGATTATGGCGCCCAGTTTGCAGTCATCTGCGAACTTGGTCAGCCACAGTCCTTCCGTGTTGGCCTGTACCTCTGAAAAATATATACCAAACAAGAGAGGTCCCAGGACTGAGCCTTGTGGGACGCCACTTGTAACTGGTTTGGAGTCTGACATGGCTCCAGCAATTCTAACCATGTGGGTTCTGTCCTTGAGCCAGTTTGCAACCCATCTAGTGACATAGGGGTTTATATTTAAGCTGGTGAGCTTATCTATAATGCCTGAGTGGGGTATTGTATCGAAGGCTTTTGCGAGGTCCAGATAGGCTGTGTGGACCACCTTCCCTTTCAATGGCCTTGGTGACTGTTTCAAAAAAGTCAACCAGGTTTAAGAGGCAGGATCTGCCCTTAACAAAGCCAAACTGGGTAGGATCCAGTGTCTTTAGGTCCCCAATATCTTTATTTATGAGGTCCATGATGATCCTTTCCATAGCTTTGCAGACCAAGCTAGTCAGGCTTATGGGGCGATAGTTTCCAGGGTCCGTTGAGGCACCACCTTTGTGGAGAGGGACCACTGTTGCTGTACGCCACTCTTTGGGTACATATCCTGTAGTAAGGCTGAGATTGAACAGTAGTTTTATGTTTGGGTTTAGCTCTTCTTGGAGTTCATGTGGGGCAGCCTGGGACACCGTCTGGTCCCATTGATGCTGTGTTTTTGCTTTGGAGAGGGCAGCTCTCACCTGAGCATCTGAGTTGTCGGGGGGGCTGCACTCTGCTGGGAGAGATAATTGCCCTTTTGTTGGGGAGGAGAAGTTTGCTGAACCTGTCAGCTGGGATGTTGGCAATGTCTGTGGGATCAGTGTATTTTTTGTCATTTTGGACTAATTCTGAGCATATCTGGGAATTCCCACCCAGGTTCCTAACATAACTAAAGAAAGCCTTGTGATTATCTTTAGTGTCCTGTGCAATTTTCTCTCTGCTGGCCTTTGACGATTTTATGAGTGCCCTTAGTTTTTGCTAATACTGATCAGAGATGCCTTCCCTTTTTGGGATTTTGCTCTATCATGTAGTAGCTTCCTCCTTCTATTGTATAGTTTGTTTATGGCTGGGGTCCACCAGACAGGTCGTCTGCCTTTGGAGGATTGGGTCTTGGTCTTATTTGGGATGGCATGGTCCATGCATTCCGGAAGGTGTTGATAGAATGCATTTATAAAGGATTCTGCGGTCTGGGCGTATTTTCCACAGGCCGGGGCTTTGAAGGATTCCACCACGGCTTTGAGGAGTGTGACATTTGCTTTAGAAGTTTTTCACTGTGGTTTTCTGGGCAGGGGTGGGGTCGGATGTGAATATCCAGTGAGATCAGTTTATGGTCTGATCTTACCAGTGAGGGATACACTTCTGGTCTGGAGCATAGAGTCCCCATGTTGGTGATGATCAGGTCCAGTATGTTTTCCCCTCTTGTGGGAGTGGTAACAAGTTGTTCCATAGCATTTGAGTTTATGAATTCTAGGAACCTTTGGGCAAGGGTGTTGGAGCTAGAGTAATGCTCCCAATCTATGTTTGGGTAGTTGAAGTCGCCCAGTATAATGGTGTTTGGAGAGACCTTCATATTTTCCAGTGTTTTCAGGAAGGCCGAGTGGGGTTCCTGGGTTTGGGAGGGTGGTCTGTAGCAGGCTATAAACTGGAAGGCAGTTTTACCCACTGTTAGTTGCACATGGATAGTCTCTGATGCTTCGTGCTTTGCCACCAACCTGGAGGTGTGGGTATCTTTGATGAATATCGATACTCCCCCTCCTTTTGTGGTTCGGTCCAATGCCCTGTACCAGCTCATTCTTACCCCCACTACAAGAAGCAACATCCTTGACCTGGTTATGGGCAACTGTTGCTCTACACCAATAGTCAATTCCTCCCTGGTTATATCTGACCGCAAACTAATCACCATGGAAATCTACATCTCACCCACACACCCCCATAAAGGTATCCATCATGAAAAATTATCCAAAGCTGACTTTGGACTCTTAAAGAACAGAGGTGGCTAATTTCATGGCACCCATGCCAATGGAAAATAGATGCATGACTGCCAAATCATACACCAATGCACTGTATGAACACGTACATAAATGCATGGAACTAGCCATACCCAAGAGAACCAAGATACTCTCCTCCAAAAAAAGAAAGCTAGTCTGGTGGTCCCCTGCCATTAATTAACTCTACAACAGGAGGAAGAAACTGTTGCAGAAAAAGGTGAAGTTCCTAGACTGGAAAAATTCCCTTATTAGCCTCAACAAAAAGTTGAGATCCCTCATCAAAACCTCCAAAGCCAGCTATGAAGGCAGAATTGCGGCAGACACTAAAAACAACCACAAAGCCTTCTATAGTTATATCAGGAATATTCAGGGCAATACCCAGATTTGCTCTGAGTTACTGCACAATGGTACCTCCTATACTGAGCCAAAAGATATTGCCAACATACTGGCTGATAGATTCAGTGCCAACTTTATCCCTCTCTCTCTCCCTAAAGGACCAATCTCAATACAGGAAGAATGCCAGGTACCCAACATTACTGCAGCACAGGTTAAAGCTGCATTGTCTAAGACCAACAATACAGCTTCCATGGGACCCAACAATATCTTTGGCTGTGTTCTACATGAATTACAAAGTGAACTGGCACCACATCTGTGTGCTCTGTTCACTCACAGCCTCACCTCAGGCTTTATCCCTACCATATGCCGCACTGCTACAGTCATCCCTCTCCATACAGGAGAAGTGACTACAGACCCTGGAAATTATTGCCTCATTAGCCTGATGAGTCTGATATGTAAGGCTATGGAGTGCATCATCATGGACCTAATTAACAAGGATATAGGGAATCTCCAAACTCTAGATCCCATGCAATTTGGTTTTGTGAAAGGTAGATCATGCCTGCTCAACTTGGTTGACTTCTTTGAGTCAGTCACCAGAGTGGCGGATGAAGGTAAGGCAGTTCATACAGTCTGCCTCAATCTTGCCAAGGCCTTTGAAACCATTCCTCACTGAGGAATTATTGATAAATTCAGCAAACTAGGCATCAACCCCTATATCATTAGGTGGGTTGCAAATTGCCTCACAGACAGAACCCACAGTGTGAAATTTCCAGACTCCAAGTCAAACTGCCCACCAGTCACGAGTGGAGTACCACAGGGATTGGTTCTGGGTCCTCTCCTGTTTGGTATCTACTTCTCAGAAGTCCAGGCCAACATGGAGGGACTCTGGCTGACCAAATTCACAGATGACTGCAAGCTGGGAGCCATTATTAACTCCCCAAGTGATGCAGACATCCTACAGAAAGGCCTCACTGAGACCAATGACTGGTGTTGAAACCATGGCCTTAAGCTTAATGCTACAAAATGCGTCATCATCTCCTTTGGGAAAAACTCAGTTCCCACTAATTACCACATTGATGAGAGCCCACTGAACACTGAAGGCGTTATAAGAGATCTCGGGACACAGGTTAGCAGCAACCTTTCCTTTGACCACCATATTGCCACTGTGGTCAGAAAGTCCTTCTATGTGGCACATCTCATTACCAAGAGTTTTGCATCCAGGAAGAAAGAGGT
Organism: Protopterus annectens; assembly: GCF_019279795.1. Taxonomy (NCBI): domain Eukaryota; kingdom Metazoa; phylum Chordata; order Ceratodontiformes; family Protopteridae; genus Protopterus; species Protopterus annectens. The sequence continues at coordinate 1,801,101,299 of NC_056732.1, forward strand.
CAACATTTCTCTCTACTCTTCCCTCATTAGATCAGTCATAGAGTATAATGCCCCATTTGGCATGTACTTCACTAGACACCTGCAACTGCTGGAGAGGCCACAAAAGTACCTCACAAAGAGGATTCTAGGCCTTAAACATTTGTCCTTTATGGACAGACTCAAAAAACTTCAAGCAATCTCTGCTTGACTTACAAAGCCATGTCTGACCCAGTTCTGTTAGAAATGCCACATCTAAAGAAATCCCAATCCCTCCGCACCACATGCTCCACAAACCTCAACCTCATTACCACAATCAACAGAACATGCTAGAGGGACAGGTTCATAACCCAGAGACTACCCATGCTCTGGAATAGACTTCCCATACATGTCAAGCAGAGCACCTCACTAGCCCTTTTCAAGCGAAATCTTGATGAGTGGATGGGAAATAGAAAGTTCACCCTGGGGTTCACTCCAGTGGTTCTACTTGACAGAGGCACTGGGACCTAACGATGGGCGGAACAATTCCAGGGCACTTCTATGGGCTAGGCTTGTAAAGGCCCCAGGGCCATTAGCCTAGTACACACCTATGAACCTATGAACCATAACTCAATGAAAAGGGAATATCCTGAGGAATGGCCATCTCAGACTTGGTATATGTAAGTTAATTTTTTGGCCATTTTGTCTCCATGTTTTGGGACTTACTCAAAATTTCAAAATGTTATCCTGCATCCTCATATGAACAAAAGAAAGTTCTTGTGATGAGTGTGATAACAAAGTATCCTGAGCTTCGGAATCAAAATCAGATGGAGAAAGAATCATTTTGTGAGGAACAGCCCAGAGGCTCAGAATCAAATTCTGAAGAAGACTACTCCTCAGTAGAAATTTCCCTCTTTCTTTTGTGAGTAGGTAGAGTAGATGACTGAACTGGAGAGGTTTCAAAGACATGAGGGCTTTAAAAAGACACTGAGAAAAGTTATACCTCTCCTGTTGAGGATTCACAGGAGCAGGGATAGCAGAAGGGGAAATGCCTTTTTAGATTTATTTTCTTTCCATTTCTTTTATTTAGAGTATCAACAGAAATAATACCTGGGGGAGAAGATCACAAACATACCTGCATGAAGTTGCCTTTGATGTCCTTACTGACTAAAATCACTAGAATTCCTCCAGATCTCTCTGATATGACCAATGTGTCCCTCTTTCTTGGCTTTGTCAGCTGTAGAATCTTTTCAATGGGACAAGGTAGCTGCCTGCACCTTATCAGCCTCCAAAGGAGTTTTGATAGCAGGAACAGGTGGTCTTCTGGTTTACCATTATCCTCAACGCAAACTTCCAGTTCCAACCTTTAGAAAGAAGAGAGAAAAATTAACATCTTCTTGCTTTTTTACTTGTTTTTCAACTCTGGCTGGACATCTCTGGATAAGGGAATTCTGACTACATCATAGCACAGGTGAGAACCTGAAGACACATTTTTACTAATTATATTTTATGGGACAACAAACAGTTTCTACACTCACATTTTCTCCTCTTAAATGGCACAAAAATGACAATGACAACTACAAAAAAAAAAAAAAGAAGAAGAAAAGAGGAAGGGTCCACTGTAGGGCACTTAAAGTCCTTAGCAGAAGTATCTGGACCCTTTCATACAACAGGCCATGTGACAGAGCAATGCTTTTATAGATTGAATACAAGACAGTTGCAAGGATTTTTTCCCCACATTTGTACATCCCTAGCACATGCTCTCATGGATACGGATGCATTGTATGTCAGGAAGGTGTGCCTAAGCTTTTCTAAACTGACTGAATGTACCCTTAGCAGGATATGTCCCATCAGTTGGCATTACTGTAACTGTGATGCAATGGTTACAAAACTTTATTTTTATTAAGAAAGCCCCCAAGAAGCAGATTTCATTGTTAATACATTTGCTATACTTAACATTCACATTTAATCCTGGAGGGCTTATTGCATCAGTTTTGAGTTGTCTGTGCTCGAAATTCAGTTTTTCAGTCACCTCCCACATCGCAAATTCATACACCTGCTGTAGAGCAAACATTTAAATGTTTGTAAGAGTGTTCCTCACTTATCACCCTTCAATATCAATAAGTATGTTGATATATTCTTGTCCCTAAGTCTGTTTTTTCTGTTTTACCTACATAAAATAGTTGACATCCTGTGCAGTGAGCCAGTTACCTCATCCCCAAATATTACAGTTAAATATGTTTGCTATAATCCATTCAAAGTTTTGTGCCATGTAACCCTGCCCTTGTAGTATATGTGTACTTGCACTGATTACAACTGCCACACATATATGTACCCTTGTACTTACCGGTGGGGGATTGCTTCACCACTCTTTCTGTCAAAATTCTCTTTAGAGTAAGATTTGTTTTGATAAACAAAACGTTTTCATTACCTATAACATCTTGTGGTATTCCCAAGAGTGAGAAAACTTACATCGGTGATTTACCTTTACAACTCCTTTATGGTTTCAAATCTAGCTATACTAGTATAGGAATAACACAATTTGGGAAGAATATGTCAGGGTTGGAAATGCTTTTGATTACCTTAATTCGAACAGGTATGGTTTCAGTGTCTTAAAAACATGATTTAAAACATTTTAACTGCAGTCATTGCTTTGATAAATTATATCCATTACCATTTACTTTTAAAGATTTTACTTTTATTCCAGCATCGAAGTGAACTGTGAGGACATCCTGGTCAAACTAAAAGCGGGTCAAGAAAATCTAACCGTACTACATTACCAAAATACAGAAATTGACACTCTTGATAATGTGAGCTTTAAAAGAAAAATTGACCACAATACTTCCTCCTTATCCTCACTTTACAGATTTATTTGTGTGAGGATATCAGACAAATGTGCAAACATCCCACTAAAAGAATTTACAATAGTGAATCAGATGTTTACCACTTGGACTTGGCACCTATGTCTCTGCTAGACAAATGCAACCTGTAAGTGCCTGACTACCAATGCTCAAAAGCCTACATTGCTGTAAAAATAACCCTATAGGTTGTCAAAACTTGTCAGATACATTTGACATTTGGGAAGCATGGATAAGGAAGCTTAACATTAGCACTTTTGCAGGGTCATTACTGCGGTAATCACCCATGAATCTATGAACCTATGACTCCAAATGTGAAAGATATTAATGTACAACCTTAGGACTGATTGATTAGGTTAATGAAAACCTGACAAGGAGGAGCCCTTGGCAATCATGGACCAATCAGGACTACACAGTGAAAATTATGTCAATTTTGAATGAATGAAAAGACCAATATGAGATAGTGTCATGTAATAAAAATTTTGTGACCTACAAAAAAATAGACACTTTTTGGTGGCACTGTTGAACAGCGGGGTCATTACCCAAAGCTGTTTCACTATCTTCAATGATAGGTCATCCAACAGTCTCTCTGATTTTTCAGTATTCCAGCAATCCATTAACATATTGGCCCTCTACATTGAAACCTATTGTTTCAGTATCTCATTCTAAAACAGAGCCACTGACTACATTTACTGATGTGGATCTATCTTGAAGGATACCTTGACAACATCAATCATATTTTAAAGGACTCCAGGGAAATTTTTGGGAAAAACATGAAAGACAGCTTCACGGAGCAGCTGGATTGGTTTTACTGAAGTGATTTCTAGTTACTAAAATCTGGTACAGATTTTATGAACATTGTTTTACACAATAATTTTGTATTCTTCAATGGGAATGTTACTGTGCTAGAGGACTGGAACAGCCATGGTTGCAGCATGTGTGCCCACTTTTTTATGCCATTCATGCATTCTTGGAAGATGGAAAGCAACATTTTGTTAAAAGTCTGTCATATTTAAATTTTTGTCAGGTTTATTTCTGTTACCTAGATGACATCTTTTATGACTTGGTCATTGGATGGTGATATTGTAAATAAGATTTCTTTAGAGTGAATAGACACATCTACAAAGTCTTTACATTTTTTCCCACTCATGTTCTAGAGATGAGGTCATCTTTGTATGTTAAGATCACTAAGGATTACACAAGCTAAAGGTTTCATTTATGAATTTATGGGAAATGTACCTACAATAATTCCTTCTTATTTTCAATTATCTGGGGTGGAATTGTACCAATAGTGGTGCAACGGTTAGCATTGCCACCTCACAGCAAGAGGTTCTCTGGTTCTAATTCTTCTCCAGCGGGTGCCTGTCTGTTAATGAGTCTGCATGTCCTCTCCCTGTAGTGATGGCAGTGGGTTTCCTCTGGGGAATTGCTCCGGTGGTTTTCTCTCCCACATCCCAAAAGACATGCTGTAGGTGGATTGGACACTTTAGAAATTGGCTCCTAGGTGTGAGTGTGTGCATGTGTGTGCCTTCAGTGGAAGGTTGGGTGCTGGGCAATGGCAACTGTAACACCATAAAACTCCACTACCTGCTAATCATGAGCGGACAGGTGATCCGCCGTGGTGGCGTAATTTCTAACCGGGAAAAGCTGAAAGTAGAAGAAAATTATTCCCATCAAAAAACACGTGTCATTAGAGGGAGACGGAAATTAGCAGAATGTTTTGGCTCACCTCTGATATCACTATTTTCAGAGTAGATCTGAACAAATTTCAAAACAAAAAAAAAAATACTACCCCACAAGGGCTAATCCACCCACCATCTGATGGAAAATTCTACCCATGAAACATTGGCTAGGAGAGGTGACATGTATGCGTACCTATCATTATGCAAGAAAAACAGGTATGACTTCCACAGGTGATACATACCCTAGGACCAACCATACAAGGCAAAATGAAGGGCTAATGATCTTGAAGTCACATTTCTAGATTCTAAAACCATAATAGGAGTTATATATATAAATATTAGTTGTAATTGTTCTCACTTTGGGAATACCACATGATGTTATGTGCAATGAAATCCAGTTTTTGCTTACAAAACAGATCTAACCTGAGGAGAATTTTTTAAGATAGTGAGTGGTAAGGCAATCACCTTTAACAACAAAATGCAAGGATACACATATGTATGGCAGATGATGTAACCAGGTTAGTAGAAAAGATAGTTGATAGATTACAAGGGGCAGGGCCACATGGTTGCCAAAAAACATTGAGACAAATTGCCATTCAACCAGTTAATTGTAATGCTGTGGAGGTGATATAAGTAAAGTACGAAAAGCCTTGGGGCAAGTATATCAACACTCACCTACTGTATATTGAAGGGTGATATGAAGAATGTTCTTGATAAACATTCCAATTGTGTTTGCACTAGCATAGGCATGTATTTATTTTCTATGCTTGAAAAGGCATACAATTTTTAATTGCCGACGGGTAACAAAAACAAAAAAACAAATTCGAAATTTCAATGAGTTGTTGTGGCAACTAAAACTTATGCAACAAGCCTCCAGTGATTAAATGAGAGTGTTAGTTATATCTTGTGTATTAAGAATAAGCTCTGTGTTTTTACTCTTAAAATCTAAAGGGTGTAAAGTGATCCATTTGTTTTTTTTGGAGGTTTTTTTTTAGAATTTGCCTTTAAGTATTATGTAAGTTTTTTCTTTTTAACACACATACATTGCTTATGCTGTTGAAACATTTTTGATGACTTATAACTATTTTTATTTATTTATTAATTATAGGGTTACTACCTGTCCCTGTTTGAGATAGTTGCGTCCTGTGGGAGAAAAGAAAACTAAAAAAATGGCAAATGCTGAGATATTCCCAAGTTTTCTTTAATAGTTGCATAAAACAAGTTATTTTGTATCTGAGAGACACCTAAATGCTTTATATAAAATAGCACATAAAAGCAACTCAAATGCTACAAGCAACAAGCTTTTATTTTAGTGAAAAAAGTGAATTACTGTCCTCGAAACTGACCGTGGGTACGGGTATGGTTTGTCCTGCAAAATCTCACATTTCTATGGAAGCATGTGTGTCCCACTCTGGGCATTTGAAAGGTAAAGGTGGCAACCCTAGTTAATTATGGCAACAGCAGCAGGGACAGTAAACGTCTGCCAGTGTTAACATTGGTTCCTAGATGCACCTTGATGGAGGTACATGTCAAATCTGGGTTGAACAGTAAAGTGCACAAATATTTGAGGATAAAGAAAGGAATCCTTTACAGCAGATGGGAGTATCGGTCTAGTCCTCTTTTTATTTCTCCACTTAAAATATAAGTTTTTCTTTTTTCATGTTTACTAGCAACATCTGTTACCTGTAGATGTCCTCAGACTAAAGGTGCCTGAAAGGGAATTAAAAGCTTAAAATACAGATGTTAACTTCAGTGTCTTTAGATTGGGATGAATTAGAGGTCTCCTGTTGGTCTGAAAGGTAGATCCATCCCTGTGTGTGGAAACATCATAGTGATTGTCCCCGGGCTAAGAGAAAAAAAGAAGAGAAAATTATTGTTTTCTTGGTCAAAGAGGGTCACCAAAAATATTTGTCAGTTAAGTATTTTATATTTCCAATGGAAATGAGAAGGTATCCATTCTCCAGTCTTCCTTGCAAAGGGATTCTCTGTGAGCAAAATAGAATGGCTCATTATTGAGGTCGACGAGCAAACTGATCTCACTGGGAAGTTCTCCATTGATGGGCTCATCTTCTAGGAAGTCTGTTCTAACATCCACAGTTAATGGCCTGCCTTGGATCTGCTCAGGTAGTCTGTCATTGAATTTAGTTATGATGGTATATTTACAGCATGGAGAAAGAGACTCTGGTATAAAACAAAACCTCAGGCTAATGTTGCCAGTTTATAAAGTTCGGTAAGACTTTTGTTCCACTACCTGTTTGCAATTTGCATCCTTTTGAACAGGTCCCCTAAAGTAAGTTCTGTAGAGATAATATGTTGAGACCTTCTGAATGAAGGAAGGGGCTTACGAAAGGAAACCCCTTGACTAGCTTTTTATCTGGTCTAAGCCCAAGAAAAATAAAAGTTATTTATTTTCAAAACAGAGTGCAGGAATGAACTGGGAAGAAAAGAGGGTGTGAGCAGTATTTGTGCTTGTGCCTAAAGTGATTTCAAACATGAAGGCATTTTCCTCATGTGAAGTCTGGCAAAGGAGACATTTGAATTGTAAATATCATATACTCTGGGGCTGTCAGAATCTGCTTGTGTGAAGTCATGGATAAAGTTGTCAAAGATAGAAAGAAGTTGTCAAGAACTGGATTTTTGGTGTAGGAACAAAGTTCCATTGTGTTGGGTGTATTGAGAAGATATCCCAGGGATACCAAAATATAGAGAGGGATGTTGGTTGAATTTGTTGGAAGTTCTGAATGAACTCTAGAATTGAGAAAAAGGAGAGTGGTTAATGGTGAATGGTAAATCCAGATTCTTTAAAGTGGAGTGGCTTTAATGGGAAATTGTACAAAAGTACAGGTAGTGTGGTTACCTTAGAGTATGCAGAATGCTATGACAGGGACTAGATACTTTGTAGCACCCTTGATTTTAATGAAAAGCCCCAAAAAGCAAAGCAATAAACTGGAAAGTGATAATTTCCTCAAACACAGAATCTCAAAAACATTTCTGCAGTCTGGATTGCTAGGCAAAATGTAGGTCCAAAGGTAATTCAGCAACACTCTGAAAAAAATCAGAGGGAACAGAATTTGGAGCATTAATACTTTGAATTTTGGAAATCTTAATTAAAATGAGTTCAAGAATGAATAAATCCAAGAACTGGTCTCCAGGTCCTTTCTTTGCCCGATGGAACAAGGAAAACACTGGAAGAGAATCCTTTTCCTTTTTAAGAAGGTCAGGTCAGGGACTCTATTATTCCCTGATGGAAGAAGTAAAAATGATTGGGAAAAACAGATGCTGTTGATATGAATGGACCTGTAGAATTCCAGAAAGGCTTAGAGAGGAATACCATTGGTTTCTCTACCCATTTATGTATAATGTCCAAAAACCAAGAGTTTGTTATTATTGCTCCCTGCTGAGAAGGTTGAGGTAGGGAAGGTCAAGGTGGGAAAGGGGAAAAAAGTAGATAGAAATTATAACCTTTGTCTGAGAAGAACCCTTTGGACCAGCTTTGAAAGCAAGCACCAGAGCTTTGTACCGCCATTTTTCTCTTAGATTCTCCATACTTTCCTGCTTGGAAGACTTTTAGCTCTTGTGAAAAAAAGGGGACAGTTTTAAATATGATAATTTCTTTGAAACTTTAGAATAGAGGAAAAAAAGCTGTTTCAACCTCCAGCGTATTATTTTCTCTTTCTTCCATTTTTCTTTTGAATATTTCAAAAGAATAAAGTCCAAAACAAGTTGTTCTTATATATAAAATCCAAATGTTTAGCACTTAACACATCTTCAGGCTGAGATTGGAACAACATATAAAATTCTTCTTAATACTAATCCACGGTAGCAGCTGCTCTGGAAGACGCACTCCAACAGAAATCCATATCCACAAATGGCAGAATGATGCACCATGGGGAGTAGCTGAATTACCCATATTTGTCCAAAGAAGATTACACAAAGAAAACACTTGCAGTCATAGGAATGACTCTATAAAGTCAGGCACACTGATGTCCTACTCCACCCAGGCTACTGACAGGAGAAGGTCACTGTCAGCTGTCTGTCAGGTGCCAGGATCTGCCACGCACTGGCTTACTCACTCAGGTCACTCCACAACAAGTACAAATATGACTGTGATTGTCCATGTTGGTGTGAAGGACCTGAGATGTAACCTCCTGGACTACATGAAAAGAGACATGGAAGAACTCCTCCGATGCCTTGGCAGGCAGGTATGACCCTATCCCTGAGTAGCATCCTGCCATCGCCCAGGAATGATACTGCACACGTACAAGGACTTTAAAATGATTGATCTTACCAACAATTGGCTAAGCTTCTGAATTGTCATTCTAAGGGGATCCAGTATCTGTCTGCCTGGGGACGCACATGATCGATAGACCTGCGATGGCTATTTTGCCAGAGATGGCCTGCACCCTGTCAAATTCCTGGGATTCTGGATGCTGGCAAAGGCTCTTTGCCGCCCCTACCGAGTGCCTTCTTTTGAGCCAAGATTTAAAATGACAAATTCAACCACCATAACAGGAACGAGCGAAGCGAAAACTGAGGGTAATGCTACTAAATGCTAGGAAGTCCCTAAATCTCAAAATGCATTCACCTGAGGCACTCCTTAAATGGAGAACTGTCGATGTCTGTGCAGTGACTGAGACCTGGTTCAAGACTCCAGAGGAAACACCCCCTGCAATTACCATTCTATAACTCATACCACACTTTTCAGCCATCTAACCTGGACCTCGTTACACCAAAGGCGGAGGTGTGTCCATATTGATTAAGGATATCCACACCTCCATGCTGGTTGCTCAGCATAATGCAGCCGAGGCGAATCAAGACACAACTAGCTCTGGGCAAAACTGCAATCCAAACTGTAGCTTGCTACAGATCCCCCACCATGACCTGGTGATTCCTCCTCTTTTTCTTGATATACTGGAAAAGCTTATTAGGGTTCAAGCAAACCTACCCTAATATTGGGCGATTTCAACTACCTCCCACCATTAACTGGGAAAACTGCACTCATGTACTGACTCCTTTGCTCAGCGCTTTCTGGAATTTATAAGAAATTCCAGTGTCTGGATCAACTTATCCACACCACCAGGGCAACAATATCCCAGACTTGAGTCATTACCAACATGGGAGTGACCGGTGTTCCACACAAGTCAACTCCTCATTGGTCAGATCCAACCATAAGCTAACTCACCCTTGATATCCACATCCTGCCCCCACCCCATTAAGGAAACCACGGTAAAATGGCCCCGCCAAAGCCAACTTCATGCTAGCTAAGACAGAAGTGGTGAACTGTCATGACACCCATGCAGATGGACAATACCAGTTGACGGTTGCTGAATCCTACACAAATGCACTCTATAAGCACTTTCTACATTGAGGTGCATGGATCATGCTATCCCAAACAGAACCAAGATGCTATCCTCCAAAAAAATGGAAGTTTAATCTGGTGGTTCCCTGCTATAAACAAACTCTACTAGGGAAGGAAGAAACGTTACAAAAGAGTATTAAAAATCCCATGAGTGGAGGAGCTCCCTGGTCCCAGCCTCCCAGTAAGAAGCTGAGATCCTTATAAGATCCTCCAAAGCTAGCTATGAAAACAAGATTATGCCAGTGATTCTAAGGGACAACCACAAAGCATTCTATATAGCTGTGTCAAGAATCTCAATGGCAACACTCATAGATCTGCTCTGATTTACAGCACAATGGCAACAAAAATTACAGAACCAACTGATATTGCCAACTTGTTGTTATGGCAGAACTTAAGGTTCAGTGCTAACTTTACCCCCCCCCCTCTCCCCCCCGAAAGGGCACCATATCTATACAGGAAGAATGCAGAGTCCCTGTAATCACAACTTCTGGGTAAAAAAGAAGCACTCTCTGGAAGCCAAAAACACACAGCATCCAATGGGACTGGACAACATCCCAGGCTGCGTTTTACACAGAACTTCCAGAACGAACTGGCTCCCACCCTAAGCACCATGTTCAATCATAGCTTTCACGTCCCGGGCTTCAGTGCCCACTGAATGGCACACAGCAACAGGTTATCCCACTCCACAAAGGGGAGCCACCACTGATCTTGGGAACTATAAGCTTTATTAGCCCTGATTTGCCAGGCCTGGTCTGCCAAGGCCATGGAATGTATTGTCATGGAATTCATAAACAAGAACACATTTGGTAACTCACTCCATACTCTAGACCCCACCCAGTTCAGGTTTGTGAAAGGCAGATCTTGCCTCCTGAACCTGGGTTGACTAACTTTGAGGCAGTCACCAAAGCTGTAGATGTGGGTAAGGTGGTTCACACAGCCTATCTTGACCCCGCCAAGGCTTTCAACACTATCCCCATTCTGGAATTATATGGCTAAACTCACTAAACTAGGTATAAAAATCTCTATGTCACAAGATGGATTGCTAACTGGCTCACTGACAGAAACCAATAACTGTAAAAAGTTGCAGACTCCAAATCTGACTTCAAACCAGTGACAAAGTGGAAAGTACCACAGGGTTCAGTCCTGGGACCTCTCCTACCTTGGTATCTACTTCTCTAGTACAGAGGCTAACACAGAAAGGCCTCTGGCTAATGGAAGTTTATGAATGGCATTTTACAAACTAGGAGCTATAGGCAAGTCCCCAAATGATGTGGACATCCTACAGAAGGGCCTCACTGAGACAGGGGCCTGATGTCAGAGCCATGGCCTCAAGCGCAATGCCACAAAGTGCATTGTTATCCCCTTTGGTAAAACTCTGTACCCATGAACTACCACATAGGCGGCAGTCTCGCCCACTTAATACACAGAATGTGTGATAATAGACCTTGGGACCCAGGTGGACAGTAGTCTCCTTTGATAATCACATTGCCACAGTAGTCAGGGAAATCCTTCTACATAGCACACCTCATCGCATCAAAGGGTTCTCATCCGGGAAAAGAGGTCACCACCATTTCCCTCTACCTGGGCACTCATTAGACCCATATCTTTTCAAAGGACTCTGACAGTTGTTTGTCCTTTCACTTAAAGAGGTGCAGCATCATCGCGTCTCCTCTGTTTTAAATGTTAGCACTTCAAATACGCCAGGTGCCAGCAACTGAAAAAAAACTGAAAAAAAGGCTGAAGCTTCATATGAGAAGAGTGAATCTTGAACATCACACTTCTTCTTCTTTAAGCCCCCTCGCACTGCCTGATGTGGAGAGCAAACCCCCATTACCCCCTCAACTTAAATATACCACTCCAAAATCACCATACTAGAGTAGTCCAGATACAGATTTGCTGCATCCAGGATTGTTTTGTAAGTTCCCCAGACCCTTCTGTGTTAGAGGGAAGCCTTCCAGCTTATCAGTTGGAGTGGTAACCACTAGGTAGCCTATCTATCACAAGAGGAGTGGTTTCTGGCTCTAAAATTGGTAGCGTTTATTGGCAGGATTTGGGCAGTTTTTTCCATTCCTTTCAACATTCTTCTCGCACTTTAATTAGCACTTTAATTAGCTAGCACTTCATCAGGCTTTTGTAGGTAATTATTGTAGCACATATAGAGTGAATATCAGTACTACATGTCCTATAAGGAAACAGCTCCCAGTACTTAGTAATGATGACCATCCGCCTGGCAGGTCTAAAGGTCAGTTTCCTGTGCTTTCTCCTATTAACCTGATGAACTTGGGCATTCTGAGGCAGTTTAACAACTGCTTCATGTACACAGACAACCCTCTCTTATCTCACAACACTCTCCAGACTTTTGAGAGATGTGCCTATATCTCAAATTGGAAGCCATGCACTCCCAGGTAAGACCGGAATAGCTGGTCAGGAGAAGAAAGTTAACACCTACACCACACCACATGGAACACATAGCCCTCCAGAACACCCACAATCACAGCCTTCACATAAAAACACAAACCACACACTTACCTTCCACGGGCCTCTCAATGAAATTGACCCAAACAGCAGAGACCTCCAAGGCAGAAATGCACTCAACCACCACAATACAACACAAACCACAAGGCACATAGCTCAGATACACAGTGTACCTCAACCTAAGCCCCTAAGGCAAAACAGCTTGCCCAATACAATAATCATAAGGTGACTCAATAGTGAGGGACACTGATGTCCAACTCACTAGGTTGAATAAGGAGAAGGTAACAGTCAGCTGCATCTATCAGGTGCCAGAATCTGACACATAACACATGCACTCAGGTCACTCCACAACAAGTACAAGTATGACTGTCTTTGTCCATGTGGGTGTGAAGGACCTCAGACACATCTCCTGGATTACATAAAAGGGACATGGTGGAGCTCTTGGATTATGTGGCCCAGACAGGTATGACCCACTAGCCCTGAGCAACATCCTACCATCACCCAGAATCATACCACAGTACAAACAGTAAATGCTAACTTCCAACAATTGGCTACATTTCTGGTGTGTCATTCTAAGGGCTGCAGTATCTGTCTGCTTTGGATGACATGACTAGAAGAACTCAATGCTTTGCCAGAGATGGCCTGCATCTGTCACCCCTGGGTTTCGAGGTGCTAGCTAAGACTCTTGCCAATTCTATAGTGCCTTTTTAGGTGGTGTTCCAAAGACCAAATATCACTGTATAGGCTATAATTGAATGCAATCTAAGGGTCATGCTGCTCAATGCTAGAAGTCTAAATCTCAAGATGTACTCGCTCGAAGCACTCCTCAAAATGGAGAACATCGACATTTGCTGTAACTGAGAACTGGTTTAAAGCAGCAGAAAGCACCCCTGCACTACCAGGCAGTAACTCATTCCACACCTTTCGACCCTAGAACATGGACAGAAGCTCCAAAGGTGGTAGTGTCGCCATATTCATAAAGGATATGTACACCTCCAAACTAGTAGCCCAGCATAACACATCTGAGATACTCCAGATTCAACTAACATTGGGTAGATGGCGATTCAGGTCCATAGCCTCAAGCCTATAGGTCCCCAACTATGTCCCAGGACTCTCGCCTCCCACACTCCTAAGCACTCTGGAAACCCCAACCCCAACACTGCCATACTAGGTGACATCAACTACCCTCCATCAGCTGGGAAAACCACTCATGCATCAGTACACTATTCAGAGCTTCCAGGAATTCATCACTTCCATGAGTTCATAGGTTCATAGGTTCATACTAGGCTATCTGCCCTAGGGCATTTTATAAGCCTAGCCAGGAGTATGTTTGGCTTTACGCCACCCATTTTAAATTAATTTTGCTAAGTGCCCTTTTCGGGGTTAGTATACTGTGCCTCTCTCTAACATTGACACAGAAGTGATACCCGGAGTAAACCTATGATCTCCCATCCACTCATCAAGATTCCTCTTGAAGAGAGTCAATGAGGACTCTGCCTAACCTGGACTGGGATTTTTATTCCATAGTGAAGGGGAGCCTCTGGGTTATGAATCTTTCCTCCAGCATGTCCTATTTATTTCAGTGCTGAGGTTCAAGTCTCTCGGCGTGTAGCTCGATGGGATTGTGGGATAGTTTTTGAGGTGCAGCATGTCCCTTAATTCGGGTTGGACATGGCCTTATCGTCAGGCTGGAGTCACCTCTGAGTGAGGCGGTATGCCACTGAGCTAGAGCTGGAGTTTCTTTAACCGGGTAGCATATGGCATCTGTTTGAGCCCTTTGATCCTCTTGGTGAGGTACTTTTGGGGTCTTTCAGTTGCTGCAGGTGTTTGTGGGCACATCCCAAAGGGCATTGTACTCTATTATGGGCCTGATGAGGGATGAGTAAAGAGGCATCGATGACCTCTCCTAATCTAGATGTGAATCCTTCATGATTAGGTGGGCTATATAAAATGTTTTCTAACCACTTTGGCCACGTGTGGTTGTCAAATGAGAGATTGCTATCAACTTGGGTCCCCCAGGTCCCTAATAGCGTCTTCTGTACTTAATGGATTACCACCTATGTGGTAATTTGTGGGCACTTTGTTTTGCCAAAGGGATGACTATACACTTTTGGCATTTAGCTTGAGACCATGGCTCTGGCACCAGTTGTCTGTTTCTATGAGGCCCTTTTTGGAGGATGGCCAATGGGCTGGAGAGTGGAATTATGGCGCCCAGTTGCAGTCATCTGCATGAACTTGGTCAGCCGACCCTTCACGGATGTTGGCCTGTACCTCTGAAAAATATATACCAAACAAGAGAGGTCCCAGGACTGAGCCTTGTGGACGCCACTTGTAACTGGTTTGGAGTCTGACATGGCTCCAGCAATTCTAACCATGTGGGTTCTGTCCTTGAGCCAGTTTGCAACCCATCTAGTGACATAGGGGTTTATATTTAAGCTGGTGAGCTTATCTATAATGCCCGAGGGGTATTGTATCAAGGCTTTGCGAGGTCCAGATAGGCTGTGTGGACCACCTTCCCTTCACAATGGCCTTGGTGACTGTTTCAAAAAGTCAACCAGGTTTAAGAGGCAGGATCTGCCCTTAACAAAGCCAAACTGGGTAGGATCCAGTGTCTTTAGGTCCCCAATATCTTTATTTATGAGGTCCATGATGATCCTTTCCATAGCTTTGCAGACCAAGCTAGTCAGGCTTATGGGCGATAGCTTCCAGGGTCCATGAGGCACCACCTTTGTGGAGAGGGACCACTGTTGCTGTACGCCACTCTTTGGTACATATCCTGTAGTAAGGCTGAGATTGAACAGTAGTTTTACTGTTTGGGTTT
Organism: Protopterus annectens; assembly: GCF_019279795.1. NCBI lineage: Eukaryota > Metazoa > Chordata > Ceratodontiformes > Protopteridae > Protopterus > Protopterus annectens. The sequence continues at coordinate 1,801,116,449 of NC_056732.1, forward strand.
AGCTCTTCTTGGAGTTCATGTAGATCGCAGCCTGGGGACACCGCCTGGTCCCATTGATGCTGTGTTTTTGCTTTGGAGAGGGCAGCTCTCCCGAGCATCTGAGATGTCAGGGGCAGCACTCTGCTGGGATAGATATTTGCCCTTTGGTGAGGGAGGGAGAAGTTTGCGCTGAACCTGTCAGCCAGGATGTTGCAATGTCTGTGGGATCAGTGTATTTTTGTCATTTTGGACTAATTCTGAGCATATCTGCAAAGGGAATTCCACAGGTTCCTAACATAACTAAAGAAAGCCTTGTGATTATCTTTAGTGTCCTGTGCAATTTTTCTCTCTCGGCTGGCCTTTGATCATTTTATAGTGCCTTAGTTTTGCTAATACTGATCAGAGATGCCTTCCCTTTTGAGATTTTGCTCTATCATGTAGTAGCTTCACTCCTTCTATTGTATAGTTTGTTTATGGCTGGGGTCCACCAGACAGGTCGTCGCTGCCTTTGGAGGATTGGGTCTTGGTTTTATTTGGATTGCATGATCCATGCATTCCTGAAGGTGTTCATAGAATGCATTTATAAAGTTCTGCGGTCTGGGCCGTATTTTCCACAGGCCGGGGCTTTGAAGGATTCCACGGTTTTGAGGAGTGAAATTTGCTTTAGAAGTTTTTCACTGTGGTTTTCTGGGCAGGGGTGGGCCGGGATGTGGAATATCCAGTGAGATCAGTTTATGGTCTGATCTTACCAGTGAGGGATACACTTCTGGTCTGGAGCATAGAGGTCCCCATGTTGGTGATGATCAGGTCCAGTATGTTTTCCTCTTGTGGAGTGGTAACAAGTTGTTCCATAGCATTTGAGTTTATCAATTCTAGGAACCTTTGGGCAAGGGTGTTGGAGCTAGAGTAATGCTCCCAATCTATGTTTGGGTAGTTGAAGTCGCCCAGTATAATGGTGTTTGGAGAGACCTTCATATTTTCCAGTGTTTTCAGGAAGGCGAGTGGGGTTCCTGGGTTTGGGAAGGTGGTCTGTAGCAGGCTATAAACTGGAAGGCAGTTTTACCACTGTTAGTTGCACATGGATAGTCTCTGATGCTTAGGTGGCCTTACCAACCTGGAGGTGTGGGTATCTTTGATGAATATCGATACTCCCCCTCCTTTTGTGGATTCGGTCCAATGCCCTGTACCAGCTCATTCTTACCCCCACTACAAGAAGCAACATCCTTGACCTGGTTATGGGCAACTGTTGCTCTACACCAATAGTCAATTCCTCCCTGGTTATATCTGACCGCAAACTAATCACCATGAAATCTACATCTCACCCACACACCCACATGAGGTATCCATCATGAAAAATTATCCAAAGCTGACTTTGGACTCTTCAAGAACAGAGGTGGCTAATTTCATGGCACCCATGCCAATGGAAAATAGATGCATGACTGCCAAATCCTTACACCAATGCACTGTATGAACATTACATAAATGCATGGAACTAGCCATACCAAAGAGGAACCAAGATACTCTCCTCCAAAAGCTAGTCTAATGGTCCCCTGCCATTAATTAACTCTACAACAGGAGGAAGAAACTGTTGCAGAAAAAGGTGAGGATTCCTAGACTGGAAAAATTCCTTATTAGCCCTCAACAAAAAGTTGAGATCCCTCATCAAAACCTCAAAGCCAGCTATGAAGGCAGAATTAGCAGACACTAAAAACAAACCACAAAGCCTTCTATAGTTATAATAGAATATTCAGGGCAATACCCAGATTTGCTCTGAGTTACTGCAATGGTACCTCCTATACTGAGCCAAAAGATATTGCCAACATACTGGCTGATAGATTCAGTGCCAACTTTATCCTCTCTCTCCCTAAAGGACCAATCTCAATGCAGGAAGAATGCCAGGTACCCAACATTACTGCAGCACAGGTTAAAGCTGCATTGTCTAAGACCAACAATACAGCTTCCATGGGACCCAACAATATCTTTGGCTGTGTTCTACGTGGATTACAAAGTGAACTGGCACCACATCTGTGTGCTCTGTTCACTCACAGCCTCACCTCAGGCTTTATCCCTACCATGTGCCTTGCTGCACAGTCATCCCTCTCCATACAGGAGAAGTGACTACAGACCCTGGAAATGTGTGCCTCATTAGCCTGATGAGTCTGATATGTAAGGCTATGGGTGCATCATCATGGACCTAATTAACAAGGATATAGGGAATCTCCAAACTCTAGATCCCATGCAATTTGGTTTGTGAAAAGGTAGATCATGCCTGCTCAACTTGGTTGACTTCTTTGAGTCAGTCACCAGGTGGCGGATGAAGGTAAGGCAGTTCATACAGTCTGCCTCAATCTTGCCAAGGCCTTTGAAACCATTCCTCACTGAGGAATTATTGATAAATTCAGCAAACTAGGCATCAACCCCTATATCATTAGGTGGGTTGCAAATTGCCTCACAGACAGAACCCACAGTGTGAAATTTCCAGACTCCAAGTCAAACTGCCCACCAGTCACGAGTGGAGTACCACAGGGATTGGTTCTGGGTCCTCTCCTGTTTGGTATCTACTTCTCAAAGTCCAGGCCAGCATGGAGGGACTCTGGCTGACCAAATTCACAGATGACTGCAAGCTGGGGCCATTATTAACTCCCCAAGTGATGCAGACATCTAGAAAGACTCACTGAGATGGCTGGTGTTGAAACCATGGCCTTAAGCTTAATGCTACAAAATCGTCATCATCTCCTTTGGGAAAAACTCAGTTCCACTAATTACACATTGATGAGAGCCCACTGAACACTGGGCGTTATAAGAGATCTCGGGACACAGGTTAGCAGCAACCTTTCCTTTGACCACCATATTGCCACTGTGGTCCAGAAAGTCTTCTTATGTGGCACATCTCATTACCAAGAGTTTTGCATCCAGGAAGAAAGAGGTCAACATTTCTCTACTCTTCCCTCATTAGATCAGTCATAGAGTATAATGCCCCATTTGGCATGTACTTCACTAGACACCTGCAACTGCTGGAGGCCAAAAGTACCTCACAAAGAGGATTCTAGGCCTTAAACATTTGTCCTTTATGGACAGACTCAAAAACTTCAAGCAATCTCTGCTTGACTTACAAAACCATGTCTGACCCAGTTCTGTTAGAAATGCCATCTAAAGAAATCCCAAATCCCTCCACCACATGCTCCACAAACCTCAACCTCATTACCACAATCTGGCAGAACATGCTAGAGGGACAGGTTCATAACCCAGAGACTACCCATGCTCTGGAATAGACTTCCCATACATGTCAAGCAGAGCACCTCACTAGCCCTTTCAAGCCAAATCTTGATGAGTGGATGGGAAATAGAAAAGTTCACCCTGGGGTTTCCTCCAGTGGTTCTGTGACAGAGGCACTGGGACCTAGCGATGGGGTGAACAATTCCAGGCACTTCTATGGGCTAGGCTTGTAAAGGCCCCAGGGCCATTAGCCTAGTACACACCTATGAACCTATGAACCATAACTCAATGAAAAGGGAATATCCTGAGGAATGGCCATCTCAGACTTGGTATATGTAAGTTAATTTTTTGGCCATTTTGTCTCCATGTTTTGGGACTTACTCAAAATTTCAAAATGTTATCCTGCATCCTCATATGAACAAAAGAAAGTTCTTGTGATGAGTGTGATAACAAAGTATCCTGAGCTTCGGAATCAAAATCAGATGGAGAAAGAATCATTTTGTGAGGAACAGCCCAGAGGCTCAGAATCAAATTCTGAAGAAGACTACTCCTCAGTAGAAATTTCCCTCTTTCTTTTGTGAGTAGGTAGAGTAGATGACTGAACTGGAGAGGTTTCAAAGACATGAGGGCTTTAAAAAGACACTGAGAAAAGTTATACCTCTCCTGTTGAGGATTCACAGGAGCAGGGATAGCAGAAGGGGAAATGCCTTTTTAGATTTATTTTCTTTCCATTTCTTTTATTTAGAGTATCAACAGAAATAATACCTGGGGGAGAAGATCACAAACATACCTGCATGAAGTTGCCTTTGATGTCCTTACTGACTAAAATCACTAGAATTCCTCCAGATCTCTCTGATATATGACCAATGTGTGTCCCTCTTTCTTGGCTTTGTCAGCTGTAGAATCTTTTCAATGGGACAAGGTAGCTGCCTGCACCTTATCAGCCTCCAAAGGAGTTTTGATAGCAGGAACAGGTGGTCTTCTGGTTTACCATTATCCTCCAATGAAACTTCCAGTTCCAACCTTTAGAAGAAGAGAAAAATTAACATCTTCTTGCTTTGCTTTTTACTTGTTTTCAACTCTGGCTGGACATCTCTGGATAAGGGAATTCTGACTACATCATAGCACAGGTGAGAACCTGAAGACACATTTTTACTAATTATATTTTATGGGACAACAAACAGTTTCTACACTCACATTTTCTCCTCTTAAATGGCACAAAATGACAATGACAACTACAAAAAAAAAAAAGAAGAAGAAAAGAGGAAGGGTCCACTGTAGGGCACTTAAAGTCCTTAGCAGAAGTATCTGGACCCTTTCATACAACAGGCCATGTGACAGAGCAATGCTTTTATAGATTGAATACAAGACAGTTGCAAGGATTTTTTCCCCACATTTGTACATCCCTAGCACATGCTCTCATGGATACGGATGCATTGTATGTCAGGAAGGTGTGCCTAAGCTTTTCTAAACTGACTGAATGTACCCTTAGCAGGATATGTCCCATCAGTTGGCATTACTGTAACTGTGATGCAATGGTTAACATTACTAGACAGCAGGGACACTTTTTAACTATCACTCTAAGTCACTTAAAAAGTTGTAAGAACAATACATGAGTAGATACCACCACGATGAGTCCAATAGACTGAGCAGCAAAGTTTCAGTACATTTATTGTAATTATAAGACAAAAAAAGATGGCGCTTTTAGCATTACACAAATGCAGCTTCTTCAGATCTTAAAAACTTTAATTTAAAACACCCTTTTTATATATAAAAAGTCTTTCATTCTAATGAAAGCAATTAATAAATCAATCAATTACTCAGAAACACAATTTCCTAATGGACATTCCCTAGTTACCTAGCGCTTCTCATAAAATCACAAGAATAGTCAACATCATAAACAATAAGGCATCCTAAATAATTAATGCTTCCATATACATATCTATATGTTTCTATAGTGATGTTCTTCTCACAAAATATGAAAAAATGTACAAATATACATAACGCTAAATATACGCAAACAAACAAAACAATATACATAAACTTAAAACACTTAGGTTCATAGGTTCATAGGTTCATACTAGGCTATCTGCCCTGGGGCAATTATAAGCCTAGCCTGATTCTGTATGGCTTACGCCACCCCTTGATTTGAGTATACTGTGCCCTTTTTAAGGTTTAGTTTACTGTGCCTCTGTCTAATAGTGACACAGGAGTAATCCCTGGGACAAACCTATGATCCCCCATCCACCTATCGAGATTCTTCTTGAAGAGATTCAGTGAGGTGCTCTGCCTCACATGAACTGGAATTCTATTCCAGAGCGAAGGGAGCCTCTGGGTTATGAACCTGTCCCTCCAGCAAGTTCCATTTATTTCTGTGCTCAGGTTCAAGTCCCTCGAGCATGTGGCTCTAAGGGATTTAGATTTACTGAGGTGGAGCATGTCCATTAATTCTGGATTTGACATAGCTTTGTATGTCAGGCATAGATCACCTCAGAGCAGGCGGTATGCAACTGAGTAGAGCTGGAGTTTTTTTAACCGAGCAGCATATGGCATCTGTTTGAGACCCTTGATCCTCTTGGTGAGATACTTTTGGGGTCTTTCTAATTGCTGCAGGTGTCGGGTAAGGTACATCCCAAAAGGGGCATTGTATTCTATGATGGGCCTGATGAGGGATGAATAAAGGGGCACGATTACCTCTCTTGATCTAGATGTGAAACCCTTTGTGATGAGGTGGGCTATGTAGAAGGTCTTTCTAACCACTTTGGCAATGTGGTTTTCAAAGGAGAGATTGCTATCAACTTGGGTCCCCAGGTCGCTAATAACTTTCTCTGTACTTAATGGGTTTCCGCCTATGTGGTAATTTGTGGGCACATTGTTTTTGCCAAAGGGTATGACTATACATTTTTTAGCATTTATCTTTAAACCATGATGCTGGCACCAGTTATCTGTCTCTGTGAGACCTTTTTGAAGGATGTTTGTGTCAGCTGGAGAGTTGATTATGGCACCCAGTTTGCAGTCATCTGCGAACTTGGTGAGCCATAGTCCTCCCACATTTGCCTGTACCTTGGAAAAGTATTTACCAAACAAGAGTGGTCCCAGGACAGAACCCTGTGGGATGCCACTTGTGACCGGTTTTGAGTCTGACATGGCTCCAGCAACTCTCACTCTGTGGGTTCTGTCTTTGAGCCAGTTTACGACCCATCTTGCGACATAGGGGTTTATATTTAAGCTGGATAGCTTATCTATGATGCCCGAGTGGGGTATTGTGTCAAATTCCTTTGCAAGGTCCAGATAGGCTGTGTGGTCTACCTTTCCTTCATCTATGGCTTTGGTGACTGTTTTGAAGAAGTCAACCAGGTTCAAAAGGCAGGATCTGCCCTTGACAAAGCCGAACTGGGTAGGATCTAGTGTCTGTAGGTCCGCAATGTCTTTATTTATGAGCTCCATGATGATCCTCTCCATAGCCTTGCAGACTAAGCTAGTCAGGCTTATGGGACGACAGTTTCCAGTGCCCGTAGAGGCTCCACCTTTGTGGAGAGGGACCACTGTTGCTGTACGCCATTCTGTGGGCACATATCCTGTAGTGAGGCTGAGATTGTATAGCTGTTTTATTTGAGGGATTAGTTCCTCTTGGAGTTCATGTAGGACGCAACCTGGGACGCCATCTGGTCCCATGGAAGCAGTGTTTTTTGCTTTGGAGAGGGCAGCCTTCACCTGGGCATCAGAGATGTTTGGGAGGCAGCCCTCTGCCGGGATAGATACTTGCTCTTTTGGGGGAGAGGGGGTGGAGAAGTTTGCACTGAACCTGTCTGCCAGGATATTGGCGATGTCTGTGGGTTCAGTGTATTTTTTGTCATTTAGAATCAACTCAGAACAAGTCTGGGAGTTGCATCCCAGGTTTGTAACATAACTGAAAAAAGCCTTATGATTGTCTTTGGTGTCCTGTGCAATTTTTCTCTCGAAGCTGGCCTTGGAGGATTTTATGAGGGATCATAATTTTTTGCTAGTACTGATCAGAGATGCCTTCCCTATTAGGGATTTTGCTCTATCATGTAGTAGCTTCCTCCTTCTGTTGTACAGTTTATTTATGGCAGGGGTCCACCAGACTGGGCCGCCTGCCTTTTGATGATTGGGTCTTGGTTTTGTTTGGGATAGCATGATCCATGCATTCCTGGAGATGTCCATAGAATGCGTTTATATAGGATTCTGCAGTTTGGGTCATAGTTTCCACTGGCCCTGGGGCCTTGAAGGATTCCACTTCGTTTTTGAGAAGTGAGAAGTTCGCTTTTGAGAAGTTTTTCACTGTGGTTTTCTGGGCTAGGGGTGGGGTCGGGATGTGGACATCCAGTGAAATTAATTTATGGTCTGATCTTACCAATGAGGGATATACTTCTGGTGTGGAGCATAGAGTCCCCATGTTGGTAATGATCAGGTCTAGTATGTTGTCCCCTCTTGTGGGAGTGGTGACTAGTTGTTCCATAGCATTTGAGTTATAATTTCCAGGAACCTTTGGGCTAAGGTGCTGGGGCTTGAGTAGTGCTCCCATTCAATGTTTGGGTAGTTGAAGTCGCCCAATATAATGGTGTTCGGAGATATCTTCATGTTCTCCAATGTTTTCAGGAAAGCCGAGTGGGATTCCTGACTTTGAGAGGGTGGTCTGTAGGATGCTATAAACTGAAAAGCAGTCTTGCCCACTGTTAGTTGCACATGGATGGTCTCCGATACTTTGTGCAATGCCACTAACCTGGAGGTGTGGATATCCTTGATAAATATGGAAACTCCCCCTCCTTTTGTGGTTTGGTCCGGGTTTTGGGGCCTAAAAGCAGGATATGAGGTATAGCCTGGTAGTGCTGGGGTGCTCTCTGGAGCCTTGAACCAGGTTTCTGTCACTGCACAGAAATTGATGTTCTCCATACTGAGAAGAGCTTCGAGTGCGTGCATCTTGAGGTTAAGACTTCTGGCGTTTAGCAGCATTACCCTTAGTTTCTTGTTCCTTGTGCTGTCTATGGGGGTGGGTTTGACTTTTGAGCCTTGCCTAAAAAAGGCACTATGGGGATGGAAAGAGCCTTTGCCAATATCCGAAAGCCCAGTGATGACAGGTGGAAGCCATCCCTAGCGAAGCAACGTGGCTTGTCAAGCATGTCATCCCAGGCTGACAGACACTGGATCCCCTTTGAATGACACCAAAATTTTAGCCAATTGTTAAAATCGATAATTTTGTCTTTGTACTTTGGCATCATTCTAGGTGAGGGTAAGATGCTGCTCAAGGTCAGGGTCATACCAGCCTGGGCTACATGATCAGAGAGCTCCTCTATGTCTCTTTTCATGTAGTCCAGGGAGGTACGTCTCAGGTCATTCACACCAACATGTACAATGACTGAGTCATATCTGTATTTGCTTTGGAGTGAACTGAGTGCTTGCGTTATGTGGCGGATCCTAGCACCCGACAGGCAGCTCACCGTGACCTTCTCTTTATTCAGCCTGGTGAGCAGGACGTCAGTGTGTCTGACAATAGAGTCACCTATTACAAGAGTATCAGGTCTGTTATTCAGCCTTAAGGGCTGTGGCTGCTTGGCACACTGACTTTGTGGGTTATGTGTTGTGCGTGTTTTGTTTTGAGGTAGCGTTTGCTTGGATGTCTGTTTTGGAGGTCTTTGTTGCTTAGGTAGATTTTTATTTATAGCCTCCGTGTATGTTTTTGTGTATTTATGTGCTTGGTTCGCTGATGTGGTGGGACTATGTGATACTGGAATTGTGTTGTGTGAGGTTACCTTCTCCTCCTGACTGGTTACACCAGTTTTGAGATGAGAGAGCTCAGCCTCCAGTTTGGCTAAATAGTTGCATCTCTCACATATATTTGAACCTGTTTGGAGGAGGAGAGGGTTGTCCGTGTACATGAGACAGTTGTAACATTGCCTCAAAATTCCCAGATTCACCAGCTGGACTGGAGAGATAACCATTGACTGACCTTTGGACATGCTAGAGTAATATAGGGAAACTGAATTTAAGACAGTCCAATAGAGGACAGGGTAATCGTAGAGAGTATAAGAGTAAGTAGTGCTTTTAAAATACTTAAAATAAACAAAACCTTATGCATCTCTGTACAATCCAATACATGTACCATGCAGATACCATATAGATATACCAATGCTTCATATAATAGCCCCGTATATGGAGCTGTTGCTATAATAAATCATATTATTAATTTCTAAAAATATTATTATTATTAAATCCAATAATATCATTATGACACAAATAAACATTTTATATATATATATATATATATATATATATATATATATATATATATAAATATATACATGTATATATAATGTACAAAAATACAAAAATATAAACTTAAAAAGCTAACAGGATAACAAGTTTTGCATCACAAAACATTTTCTGAACAATAAGAAATATGAAACTGTAATGTCTACCATTACTAGCTGATTGTAATCATATGTGACTTACAAGAGACAAGACAAATATAACCGGATGTTTGTTTTTTTAAATCAGGGACAGTTGAGAGATATGATGTTGTGCCCATATATGTGTTTGAATGCATGCGTGTATGTCGAAGAGTGAATGATGAGTGATTGTGTCAATGCAATACATAAGCCTCCAGTGGTGATTATCACAGGAAAGTGCTGATTAGCACTGGCGGTAACAACATTCAGAGATGTGCAAATTAAGCTGATAAGATATTTCCTCATTGCAGCTAATTAAGTCTCTGAATAGCACTTCCAATTTTTCTGTAAACTGCACTTTTTGGCTGCAGATGTTTATGGAAGCACAGGAAAAATTTTATGAATCTCACTGTACAATTCAATGACTATATACTAAGAACTATATTAATGATATTAAATTTAAGCAGAGTATAGTTAAATTCTAGTAAGAGGTAAATAGATATCTATACACATCACTAAATTAAGAACACTAAACTTAACTTGAATATGGCTAAATTCTAAAGTGTTTCAACATCTATTAATTTCTATCCCACCTAACTCTCCCCAGCCATAACCAAGCTAAAAAACTTCTCAAAAGCTGATTTCAACCTCCTAAGGGAGGGTATCAGTAGCTTCAAACCCCCCCCCCCCCAGAGGATGCAGACAATTATGCTGAACAGTACACCAGTACAGTATACAAGCACCTGTACAACTGCATGGACTTAGCCATACCCAGCAGAACTAAAACCTGCTCCTCAAGGAAACACAAACCTGTCTGGTGGACATCCTCTATTAACCGACTTTATAAAAAAAGGAAGAAACTGTTGTCCAAGGGTAAAAAGGAACAAATTCCAAATTGGACAAACTCCCTCTTCAGCCTCAACAAGCAAATTAAATCACTAGTGAAAAATTCCAAAGCCAATTATGAATTAAAACTAACCTATGACAGCAGACCTGTTATTAGTAGTGTTTCCCAGGGATCTGTCTTGGGACCCCCTACTGTTTGGCATCTACTGACCTGTTATTAGTGGTGTTCCCCAGGGATTTGTCTTGGGATCCCCTACTGTTTGGCATCTACTTCTCAGAGACCCAGGCAAAGACAAAAGTCCTGTGATTGACCAAGTTTGCAGATGACTGTAAATTGGATGCTGTCACTAACTCCTCAAATGATGTTAACATACTGCAAGAGGGTCTCGCAGCAACAAATGGCTGGTGCCAAAGTCATGACCTTATGTTAAATGCAAAAAAATGTATTATCATACCATTCGGCAAAAACATGGCCCCTACCGAATACCACATCACTGGCAATCCCCTAAGCACACAAACTATGGTGAGAGATCTGGGTACTCAGGTTGACAACAATCTCACATTTGACCATCATGAAGTGGCAGTGATCAGAAAAGCCTTTTACTTGGTTCATCTCATAAGTAAAGGAATTGCATCCAGAAAAAAGGAGGTTACTACCTCTTTGTACTCCTCCCTCATTAGGCCAATAATTGAGTATAATGCCCCGTTTGATATGTACCTCTCCAAACACCTGCACCAACTGGAAAGGCCACAGAAATACCTCACAAAGAGAATCCATGGCCTCCAACACCTGTCCTATGCAGACACGCTCAAATTACTATCACTCCATTCAGTATCATACAGATTGCTCAGAGGTGATCTGTGTCTCACCTACAAGGCAATATCGGACCTTGCCTTACTAGAGATGCTTCATATCCATAAGTCTAACTCCTTGCACATTACCTGCTCAAAAGGCTTAAATCTAATATGCAACATAAACAAAACCTGCTGGAGAGACAGGTTTGACTCACAGAGACTGTCCTGTCTCTGGAATAGATTTCCCATACATGTCAGAGTACCTCGCTGACCCTCTTCAAGCGCAGCCTTAATAAGAGGATGGAAAACCACAAATTTGTCCCAGGGGTTCCACCTGTGTCTCTCATTGACAAGGGTGACAGGTGCTGACTGAGGTTTTTTTTTTGGGGATAAACTCTTGGCTAGGCTTGTAAGGGCCTCAGAGCCATTAGCCTAGTAACTTCATATGATCCTATGATCCTATACATACCACAGTAACATTCAGTGTTAACATTCTAAACCGAATTAAGCATTGTTAAACTTATATGCTATTTTTAACTTCCACAAATTAATTTTATTTCACTATTCCTTTATGTCCCCCTCCATTACCATCTTTCACTTTTTTTGAGTGATTCACAGACTTCCAAAAATTCCTTATACTTTTTTTCTGATTAATCAACTAAATCAATAATCAGAGTCATAGTTGTCCTTCCACAAAACCTAAAATAAATTCAATGAAGCTAAAAACACATGATCTATCCAAACCCCTCTTTCAATAGGATTCTACTATGACCCCACTATTATATCTTTCTGTGATGGAAACATATGCACATGCTATATAATTAATTTTCCCCAACACTGCTGAATTAACTAGATGTATTTTCTTTTCATAGCTTAACTTAAAAGCCTTCTGAAATCCATTAATAATTAATATTTATATTATCCAACATGTCACTCCATTGTTCTAATACCACTTAGTTTCTTCCAAACCTCACCCCAATGCTTCATACTCTGTCTTGTGAAAATGACCCTAGCATTGCATTTCTAATACATATATTTTTATGCTTTTGTTTTTATTTAAATTTAGTCCTACCACACACAAGCTGGTTCCCATATCCTATATTACTTCCATTAATCTATTTTTATTCTTAAATAAGAATACTAAATCACCAGCATAAGCTAATACTGTAGGTAAAAAATACCTTTCTTAATCTTCGATACAATTTTCTTTAAACAAACTCTACTATTCTGAACCACTGCACTCACATGTGAAGACAGTGTCCAACTCATAGGACATCCCCAGCTTTACAACTGTATATGTCCACACCATCTGACAAAACTAACCAATTAACTAATGTCTTTACACATGCCCTATTGCATGCACATTTTAATAATCCACTAATTCTCTCCCCATTATCACATGCCTTCAGAATGTTCCAGAACTGCTTATGACTTACCCTAACAAGGGCTTTCTCACCAGAAAGAAAATGTTTTTTTTCTCTATTTCACTTAGCAGCATAGTTCTAGCTTTAAGTAATACATTTACTTTGCTTCTCTTCTGGGCTGGATCTATAAAGGTTACTACAAGGTGTACACCTTTTGATAACCATTTCCAATTCAGAGACAGTCCTACCACAAAGATGTACAACACCATGTTGTACTTTCTCTACAGTCTTATCACAACTGCTAAAGAGGCATTTTGGGAAAGAATTGTGTGCTAATTAGTGATGTGATTACCCCTGGAAATGTCTGCAGTAAGCCATTTATGCAGCCAAGCAATTCATAGAATTGCTCAGCTATGTAAATTACCTTGATCATCCATGTCAAAGAACACAGACAAAAGCTTATATTCACCCACTGCTTCTAATGGGTGAGATCATGTTAGAAGTTAAGTGCCAGGGAGTTTAGCACACTTAAAAGAAAGCTTTCCAAATCTCAAAGACCTCCAGAGCTGCCTGATGGCAGCACTGCTCTTCAGCAATCACTAAAACACACACCAAAGCAACATCAAACATCTCACATAAGCCTACACCCAGTGGTCCCCCAAGAACAAAGCCCATAAGGCAAGCATATACTTAACCTAACACTTTTGTCATTGTGAACTCAACTGTGTGACACACAGATGTCCCATTCAGCAGGTTCAACAAAGTGAAGATAAGTATTAGTTGCCTGTCTAAAGTTACGATCAGCGATTTCACATGTGCACTCAAGTTAGTGCACCCCAGGTACCAATATGATTCTCCCATAGTCCACATGAGTGTAAATGACATGCGGCATACCTCATTGGACTATATGAAAAGTGACATAATAGATCTCTGAATATGTGTCACAGATAGGTATAAGCCTTGCACTGAGCAGCATTCTACCTTCGCCATGGATGATGTCAGAGTATGAACATAAAATGACTGATTTTAACAATAGGCTTAGTTTCTGGTGTCACTCCAGGGGATCCAATATCTGTCACCATGGTAGGACATGGTCAAAAGACCACATTGCTTTGCCAAGGATGGGCTGCACCTGTCCCCCCTAGGCTTTTGGATATAAGCTATAACTTTATCCAACCCCTTAGAGCCTTTTTAGGCAATGCCAAAAACACAAAACTACTAACATAGTGAAAAAAGTCCACAAGCAGCCTTAAGGTGTTACTGCTGAATGCTTGCAGCCTAAACAAAAATTCTACACCCTTCACACCCTCCTCATTCTGGAGACTGTAGACATCTGTGCCATGACCAAGACTTGGTTTAAAGCTATAGAAGGCACTCTGCTAGTGCAAGGCTATAGTGCCTTCCACACATTTAGACCAACAGCAGCACTGGCTGGGGCCAAATGTGGAGGTGTCTTGATCTACATTAACAATAAACATACCTCCAGGATGGTTAAACAAGATGACACCAAGGAACTCATCCACATGCAAGTCACCACAGATAATGTCCCTCACCATGTCATGGCTAGCTACAGGTCTGTGCAGATTATTCACAGAGACCCAATACAGACATGTGAATGGCTGCACAGAGGCTGCTGTACCTACCAGAAACATGCTGACATTTCTTACTTGTTCTTCAATAATTTCTTATCTGATAAAAAAGAAAACTGTCCATCCTTAGATTGTAACAAAAACAATGGAAAAACCCTGCTCCACAGTCATCTCTCCGAACTTATGAATAATTCCAAGATTCTTGCAATTAAAGCGTCTGTGTCCAGTTATTAGATAATGGGCAGATAAGAAATAAAAAAAAAAAAAAAACATCCTCTCAAAACCTTATAAAAATTGTCTGTTTTAGAAGTCCAGTACAGTCCATCCCAGAGTCAGATGGAATCTATGTCTTTCTGACTGGTATTTGACACACCCTTTTAAAAGGAAAAATAAATGTATGTTTTTCTGCATTGATAAATGACTGTTTTGTGAAGGAATGTTGACCCAGGTAAAGACAGTTATCTTACAAGACTCATCTAAAAGCTTTGCCATAGCTGGTCTGGTCTGTCACTTAGGACTTGTCTTCCCCTTCCTCTTTGCCTATACTCTATCAATCCCTGGTACAGAGGGCAGTCTGCAACTTGTAATCCGTTCTTCTGCTTGGACTCTTTCAGTCTATTACCTTTCCCTCTGTTAGTTATTTTTACTGAGTACCTTGATTTTATTGGCAATTTTCTCCAGTAAATTGCAGCCCCAAATGCCTATTTTCTATGTCCCTAATTGTAGTCATGCATACTGATAAAATCTCCTTTTCTGTGTTGGCTATGTTCTTGGAATACGTTCTGCAACTTTACAATTATAATATTCTTTTTTATTTATTTGTCAAATGGGAAAGTCTGACTTGGAACAAAGCCAATTTGCAGCGGAGGCCCCAGGAGAAATGCTACAGATGCATGTCTTTGTAACGTGGGGGGAAACTGGAGCAAACCCACACAAATGCTGAGAGGACATACAGACTCCACACAGAGGGCACCCCAACCAAGAATCGAACCGGAGACCTTCTTGCTGTGAGGCAACAGCACTATCACTGCACCACAATCTGAATGATTGTTGCTCTTCTCCTTAGGAATCTGTATCCAAAATGCTACTTTCTCCTTATTTTTGAGCTTCCATCTATTTACTTATCAATCTTTTCCACTTTGTTTTATGATATTCTGCTTGGGTTATGTATATGAGCCTTAACTGTTTAGATCTAAAGCATCCATTCAAATCAGGTAACCCTAAAACATGTTGTTCTGTGGGGAGGATCAACTTATCCCACTTAACTCTTGCCTTCTCCCCCTCACAAATATATTCCTTCAACTCTTTTTTAATTATTGTTCACAATTCCTCCTCTGGTTTATAAATATATGCCTGACATGTATATAAAACTAAAGGGAGTAGAAATATTTTCACTGCTTCTGTCTTACTCTATACCCTAATAAATGGCTTCCACATTTCACAGCTTTTTGTATTATCGTTTGTTTAGTCTTTTCCCTTATATACTTAGTTGCCATAACTGAATCCTTTTTGGTCATGCACCTAAATACTTCCTTTTATCATGTCCCCATAAATATGGGTGTTGCGGAACCAGTTTATGTGTGAGTGCAAAGTTTACTGTTATCACCTTTGTTTTATCTTCATCCATCCATCCATCCATAACCCCTTTTTCCCATTTTTACACATGGGGTTGGGGTGCCACTTCAACAGTGACAGTCATCTTGAGTCAAGGTTTACACTGCTGCATGGCTAGCCCTGCCACTGTAATTCATATACCACACAATCACGCACACGGTCACACCTAGGGCCAATTTAGAGTGTCCAATCCTCCTACTGCATGTCTTTGGAATGTGAGAGGAAACCGGTGCACCCAGAGGAAGCTCACATGACCACACAAAGGACATGCAGACTCTGCACAGAAGGCAACCCAACTGAGAATCGAACCAGGGAACAATACTAAGTGCTGCACCACCATAGCCACCCCCCCTCCCCAGAACTGAAACTGCCTCAAAATATTCAACACCACCAAAATGCCCTTTTCTGGAATTATCAAGTACAAAATAATATCATCTACAAATAAAGCTAACTTGTCCTGAGTACCATACCTATTATATCTTTGAATTTGACAGTCCCTTAAATTCTTGACAAATAGCTCTGAAAAAAAAGTATTAAAATGGGAGAAGAGGGCATCCTGCCTAGTTCCTCTCTTCAAACACAGCTTGTCAAAGAAGAACCTTCCCACTTCTATACTTGCCATCCATCTTCATGTAAGTAAACAAAAAGATGTTGGATTTCTGAAGAAATATATTGGTATGGAAGATTTGAACTCAGCAGTAGGAAACCAGACATAATTTGCATATTATTCCCTAAGGTACAATAACTGTGCTAGATTGGATATAATTTATATTTCACAGTAACATATATATCTAAGTGAAAGCTTTAGCACATTCAATGACTGTTTCGTATCATACACTGTGCAAAATGGGTAACCTACATGTGGATGAAGCTTGAACTATTGAGCTTTGACTGCTGAGCTTCAACTCACCAACGACTGGAGTTCCTCCGTAGGAACTCATGTTTGGCAAGTTGTTTCAGAAGTGATTCCCTTTTTGGGAGAATTGTCCCACATCTTTGAGTTAGTGTGCTGTGGAGTTGGTATGCACATAGTTCAAGGGGTATGGGGGCTTGCCCGCCTGAAAAAATACTTTAAAAATATTTTCAGTGAATGCCATTTGGGGATTATAATCCTCGGTGCATTCACTTCTGTCTACTCATGATGGAAGTTTTAAAATGTAAGATAAAGATGCAGGGTAATGAAGTAAAAATGAGACACTGGTGTTTTCCTACTTAAAGAGAGGCATTTAAATAATGGGTAGTAGAAATTATTCAAGAGTTATTTGGGAAGACAGAAATTTCTTCAGAAGGGATAGCTGGTGAGTAAAATAAAATGAAAATGAAGTCTAAAATAGGGTAGAAATAAAACAGAAAGGGATGTGGGAAAGAACTGAAAGGAATTATTTAGAAGGGCTGACAAAGGTAAAAGTATTGCAGAATAAGGGGAATCTGACAAAACAAGAAGAGGAATAACTGTAGAGTGCTAAAAGGAAAATAAGGGAGAATTTAGATAATGGGTATGACTTCAGAAACATTGCTGTTAAACAACTAATTTTCATAACAACTCCAGAGTACAAAAACTTTTAGTATATGTTAGTTAACAGAAAGTAGAAAGGGTTGTTAGCAAGCTTAGGGAACCCATGACAAGAAAAATAGTTAGATAGCCTATAGAGGTATTACATGCATTTCAGAAATTTTAAACCAGTGTAAGACAGAGATGGAAATATTCATGAAATACTTCATTATGCCAAGGTTAGACTAATATGAAACTCAACAATCTTTAGCTAAGATTGGAAAGATGAGATAAAAGTGGAGATGTATTATCAATTAAAAGGGAAGTCTCCAGAAACAGGCAGTATTCCTGTGGAAGCTTGGAAGAAAGAAGTGATAAAGATCAAGAAAGATCTTAAAAGGGGGAAACATCTACATCTTAGAAAAAAAAAAGCTGTGGTGGTTGTATTACCTAAAGAGGGTAAAGACCCTTCAGACCCAATATTATATAGTCCTATTTCAGTGTTTGTCTACAATAGCTAAACAATGGCAAATGTGTTGCCAGAACTGATAGATATTTATTTTACATTTGTTAACTGGGGGTGTCTGACTGAGCCGAAAAGGCCCTTTTTCAGCAGAGGACCGGGGAGAAAAGCTCCACAAAGAAAAGTTACAGATACATTTAGTTATTTAGACATGATCCGTATACACACAAATTACAAAAAACATGTTTTTGCAGTGGTATGCGGCACATCAACAGTTACAGTGGAGAGAACAAACAAAAAAAAAACATTAATTTAAAAATAAAGGTAATTAATAGATTTGCCAATCATTAGCGGATCGGAGTTCTGCTGTGGCGACCCTTAACCAGGAAAAGCTGAAAGACAACAACAACAACAACAATAGATTTGTGGTGTACAGCTGAAATTTGGAACATAGGTAGAATACATACATAGTACACAGGTACAGTACATACATTGTAGATTAGCCAGTGTTTGTGAGTAAGATTTAAAACTATTATCAAGTACTCTAGATTTAGTATGTATACCTTATCCGCGTTCACTAGCCTAGGGAGCAATCATGGCACTGCCAACTTTGCTTGAGATGTTGCCTGATGAGGTCTTTAAAGGAGGCTTTGAATTATGTGTTTTGAATGCTAGTGGGGACATAGTTCCATTTTTTAGCCACTGAACTACTATATAGCGCATCTCCAAAGCTATTGTAGCTGTTGGTGACTTCTAGTAGTAGTTTGCTTGATGATCTAAGAGGCCTTTTGGCTGAGTGATGTTGTACTGGGTTTTTGAGGGCAGGACACTTACTGGGGAGGTAATAGACAGAATGACAGAGGCAGAACTGATTGTAGGTTAGGAGGTTGGGCAGTTCAAGCCAGTGGAGCTGTCTCAAAGCAGTACAATGATGAGTCATATATGAGCAATTTGCAGCAAAGCGGGCAATTCTGTTATAGCAGGCTTCCATTTTGCTTAGTTCAGTTTTGTTGAGATTTGTCAGAATGGGAGATGTATAGAGTAGGATGGATAGAAGTTGGGAGTGAGCAATGGCTGATCTTGTGTTGTTGGTAAGAAATGGTTTGATATGGTAGAGTGATCCCAGTTTGGCATGTACTTTTTTAATAGTTAACTTGAGATGACTATCAAATTTTAGGTGGGAGTCTATGGTTATTCCCAGTAGCTTAGCCTGTGCCACTGGAGTGATTGGAGTAGCATTTGTGGAGTAGATAGTGAATTGACTGTTATCAGTGTTTTTGTTAGAACTGGTTATAATCATAAGCTGAGTTTTCTTTTGATTGAGGATAAATTGGGCTTTGGTAAGGTAGTTTTCAACGTTAGAGAATGCTAGTTGAGTTGTTTGCAGTAGGAAGGGAATGGTTTGTGTAGCACAGATTAAGGTAGTGTCATCTGCATACTGAATGATAGATGCATGTTGTGTGGAGGTATGGAGGTAATTTGTGAAAACTGTGAATAGTAGTGGTCCTAAGATAGAACCCTGTGGGACTCCTATAGTTGTGGACAGCTGAGGAGAGAGAGAATATTCCCATTTCACAGCTTGGTACCTGTCAGTTAAGTAGCTTTGGAACCAGGTAAGAGTGGAATATTGGTTTAGTTTGTTTAGCAGGATTTGGTGTGAGACTGTGTGAAATGCTTTGGACATATCCAAAAAAAGAGTTGACACTTGTAAGCCTTCATTTTTGAGACAGTTTACTGTGTCTGTGAAGCAGAGGAGGGCTGTAGTGGTACTATGGGCAGGTCTGAACCATGTTGCTGTCTAGGAGATAGTTTAGCATCTGGGTATGGATGCATTTTTCTAGGTTTTGGCCGGGGGGGAGAGTAAAGCAATGGGTCTGTAGTTATTAAGTTTAGTGGAGGTCACGCCTTTATGTATGGGTGTAACATAGGATATTTTCCAGAGTTTGGGCACATAGTTTTCAACAATTGATCTGTTTATGAGAGTGGAGACTGGGATAGCAATAGCATCTGCTGTAAGTTTCAAGAAATAGCTGGGGAGTAGGTCGGCTGCTGTTGATGAGGTTTTTAGTTTGGAGAGCATGCTTTTGATTGAAGTGGTGGAAACTGTTTTGAGGGTAAAGCTTGTATTAGTGTTATTTGTGTTGGGGGGATAGTGAGGAAGGAACTGTCCTGTGATACTAAGGATAGAATTGAGTTCACAAAGTGGGAGATGAATTGTGTTTCGATGGGAACTTTAGTGTCAGGGGTGGTTGCTTTAGGGGTAGCCTTTTGGGTGGATTTTAGTAGCTGGTTTACATTTTTCCAAAATTTGTGGGGGTTATGTTGGTATTTAGTTTGTAATGTTGTGTGGTAGGATTTTTTGTCCAGCCTAATGTATTTTTTTGCACGGTTGCGCAGTTCTTGGTACTTAGTTATGCTTTGTGTTTCTTTGTTTTTTTGATAGTAAAGCCAGGCAGTGTCTCTGGACTTGAGGATTTGTTTAGTTTCTTTACTGAGCCAGGGGTTTGTAGAGGTTCTAACCTTGATTTTGCACAATGGAACGACAGCGTCTAGGTGTTGTAGAAATGTTTTGTTGAAATATGCTACAGCCTAATCGAGTGGGAGGGTTTTTAGGGGGGTCCAGTCACAGTTACAGAGTAAAGTGTTGAGGACCTCAGGAGAGAATTTTTTTGTGTTTCTAGTGGATATATAGTTAGTGGTTTTGCATATGCTTGTTCTACTATGTATAAAATATATTATGTTGTGGTCACTTAAGGTTTCTGGGAGACTGCCTGTGTGAGGGTACAATGTGGGGTTGTTAGGACCCAGTCAAGGATGGATTTCCTTTTAGATTTTTTATCACATCTAGTTGGAATTTGGACTAGCTGCTGGTAGCCATGGAGATTTATTAGATTACTTGGTGGTTCTGATATACAGGTGAACCAATCTAGGTTGAAGTCTCCCAGAATAAGGGTTTCTTGTGAGTACGTGGAAGAACACCAGGATAAGAAGTCTTCAAGGCTAGCAGGTGTATTACCAGGCGGAATATAGATCACAATTGTGGTGATGACCTTTTTAGGGTGAAGTTGAAGTTGTGAGATAAGTATGTCCCAATTATTGGGGGAGAGGTAGGAGTTTGGTAATTGAAGGGCAGTTAAGTTGGACTTATACAGTAAGGCAGTTCCACCCCCTTGACTAAGTGGTCTGTCTTGTCTAATGATATTGTAGCCAGTAGGGAGAACTTCTGAGTTAGCTATGTTTTTATTTAGCCAGGTTTCTGTTAATGCAACTATGTCTGGGGAGTAGTGTGCCATTGTGGCCTGGAGTTCAGGTATTTTATTTTTGATACTTCTAATATTAATATTTAGCATTAAAAGATGGTTGGTTTTGC
Source organism: Protopterus annectens (assembly GCF_019279795.1). Classification (NCBI taxonomy): domain Eukaryota; kingdom Metazoa; phylum Chordata; order Ceratodontiformes; family Protopteridae; genus Protopterus; species Protopterus annectens. The sequence goes on from NC_056732.1 coordinate 1,801,137,584, forward strand.
TGCTGTTGTTGATTTGCCCAGGGATGAAGAAATTGGGGGTGTTATGTTCTGATATTTGTGTTGGAGCAGTTTGTGTTGGACAGGATGGATTTGGGCCTGGGTTGGGGTGGATAACCCCACTTATGGTGAGCCTGGTGTTAAAATGGTGATACAGATGTTGGAGTTTGGTGAGGAGTATGAGAAAGTATTGTGTTTTTTTGGAGTAAGAATGAGAGCATATATGTTTAGTTCTGAATTGGTCCATTATGTAGTTCTTGAACAATTGTGGGCAGATATTATTATAATGTGTGGTGTCTGTATATGAGAGTGCATAATGTAGTGTTGTGCTACTAAGTTTAGGGATATTGCTACAGTGATTACAAATCTAAACACTTTAAACAAATTCATGAGGTCTAATGGCTTACCAGCAAGCAGAATGTAATTGCTAAAGAGCACTTTTATCCTGGTGGGAGACTAGAAATTTAAAGATGGCTCCATACTCAGCAGGATTCTAATATAGACTTAGTACTAGGGGAGGGAGATAGCACAAGTAGTGTAAACCAGGTGGAATGCAAAGAAACCAGAGAGGCAATCAGTGAAAATCAGTGAAGGCCTCAGAGGGGGTAAGTAATAATTCAAACTACCTGTAAAGTGAAGGAGAGAAGAGACAGCAAAGTTTATTAAGGTTGGGAGTGTGTCTTCACATTGACTTGCTGATTAGTGACCAGTTTGTGCACAGATTAGAGTAGGGAGATACGTTAGCAATGAAGGGGAATGTATATTGATGCAAATAAACAGGTGGGCCTCCAAGTGGTACAAACTAAGGCAGAAAGCACTGAGAGGGCTGCTTGATGGTTAATTTAGTCACAGGGATCTGAATTAAATGTTTACTGTCTATTGGACAGTTAGGATTACTGTACTAGCTGGGGGGGGGGCACAAGTCTATAACAGTCAGTTTTATTAGCAAACTGAGAACTACTAAGAAATACTGCTAATGTAATAGCTTCACTGTCATAAAACATAAAAGTAGAATGCCTGGGTGGACTGATCCTGCTCTTGAGGCTCAAAATGTATATCCTTGTTTAGTTTGCAGTACTGATTCCTTCTTATACTGTATGGGTGGAGTGGTAGCCGCAGACTGCAGATTTGCTTGAGTGTGCTCCTGCTCTTGAGGCTCAAAATGTATATCCTTGTTTAGTTTGCAGTACTGATTCCTTCTTATACTGTATAGGTGGAGTGGTAGCCACAGACTGCAGATTTGCTTGAGTGTGTTCCTGCTCTTGAGGCTCAAAATGTATATCCTTGTTTAGTTTGCAGTACTGATTCCTTCTTATACTGTGTGGGTGGATATGGATTAATGATGTTTTATGAAAGAGAGACAAACATTAAACAACATTAACACAACAATGGTGATTGAGAGGGAAGCAGAACGGAAGAAAATACCATTATTTTTGGTGGGTAGTGATGCAAGGAAAACATTCAGTGGAGTCAGCTGGGGTTTCATGAACAGGGCAATAGAAGCATTTGTATTCCCTCATAGAACAACAGGTTTAATTAGGATGATATATGAAGGGTCAGAGTCAGGAATTAAGGTGGGATGGTTCCTCTCTGACAAAGGGTATTTCACTGTTGTGGAATATTTCAAGACAATTTCAAGTCTTTTCAGGATGTAAAATAAATGAAGTTAAAACAAAGGTATAATGAGAAACTATGTACCCACATATGACCTGGTTCATCAATAGCCATATTTAAGGGGAAATAGTAAGACGCCTTAGGTGTATATATTTAAAATGATTATATTATGGCAGTTAACAGATAAGCAGGAAAAGACTGTTGTTGTTGTTGTTGTTGTTGTTGTTCTAAACAAAAGATAATATAAAAATTGAGAAGCTGGACGCTGTTGACTGTGACCATGAATAGTAAGATACAAACCGTGAAAATACTTTTAGCCCATGTAGTTTTATTTTCAAATCAGGCATATTTTATCAACCAGAGGACAACCTGTGGGCAAAAATTAATAAAGAGTTAAAAGAATTTCTTTGGGAGGGGAAGAGGGTAAGAGTTAAATGAAATGAGCTGATCCTCGCCTTAGAACACGATAGTTTAGGATTACGTGGTTTGACAGGCTCATGTACATAACACAAGCAGAAGGTTATAAATCAGACTGGAAAGGGATGATGATAAAGTGGGTGGGGGTGTTTGAAAAGTAAGAAGAGAGTAGGAATTTGAACAAACAGCTTAGCTGAAAAGGCTTTTGATAATATTACTATCACTCATCTGTCCTACTGCGGTGGTGGTACTGCGGTAGCGTTGTCGCCTCACAGTTAGACATTGTCCTGTTCGATTCTCAGCTAGAGCGTCTTTTGTGTAGAGACATATGTGAATGGGCTTGCCTTCAGTTGAAGGTTGTGCATCAGAGCTGGCAACTCGGCATGTAAAAATCTACTGCCAATCTTTAGCGGACCGGAGTTCCGCTGTGGCGACCCCTAACCAGGAAAAGCCGAAAGACACAACAACAACAAAAAAAAAACTATCACTCATCTGTCCTATTCCTGACAGACTTGTACCAAAACACTTACCGCTTTTTTAAAATTTCATTTTACTCAGTTTTATACTTGAAAATATTAGTTTTGGCTTTTTCATACCATTAAATACATGTAAGACAAATGTAAAACCATTATGTGAAAACAGTATCATAAGCAGGCATAAAGATTTTTTTAACAAAATAACAAATACTAATTTCTTAAAGTGAAACAAGATGTGCTTCAGAAAGGCTTACTGGAAGGGAGAAACCTTAATTTTTTTTTTCCATGTGGTAACGCTTTCTGGTCCGTACACCATTGAGATTTTCTGCTTGGAAGGTCTTCAGCAGAGGTGGCTTTCCTCACATCAGAGCTGCATGATAATGCATGAATCCAGCATAATGGCTAATTCTAATTAGTCATACACTCAACCATGGAAATGCCGGTGGCTTCTGGCTTTCACTACCAAGCGATTCAAAAAAAAATCACACAGCCACTTAAAATTTCACTGATGGAAGGAAAAGATGGCACTTTCAGAAGATGGTGGTCACCTATTCCCTCTTATGGAAACAGTCATGGTGCAGGTTAGGTCAGTGAAGATAAGGAGGTGGAGTATTTTAGGGTCTGTGTGTGTGTGTGTGTGTGTGTGTGTGTGTGTGTGTGTGTGTGTGTGTGTGTGCGTGTGTGTGTGTGTATGTGCATCTGCAGGAGCAAGAATGAAGTTGCCTAGTGCATGTGTGTATATGTTTATTCGTGTGTGTATCTGCAGGAGCAAGAATGAAGCTGCCTAGTGTATGTGTGTATACGTTTGTGTGGTGTGTGTGTGTGTGTGTGTGTGTGTGTGTGTGTGTGTGTGTGTGTGTGTGTGTGTGTGTGTGTGTGTGTATGTTAGTTAGGTGTGGTGTGTGTATTTATTTGTGTGTGTGTGTGTGTATGTGTGAATATCTACAAGGTCATATATGAAGCTACATGATTTTGTGTATGCTTGCGTGTGCTGCGTCTTGTATGTATGTGTGTGTGTGTGTGTGTGTGTGTGTGTGTGTGTGTGTGTGTGTGTGTGTATCTGCAGGAGCAAGAATGAAGCTGCCTAGTGTATGTGTGTATACATTTATTTGTGTATATGTTTGTGTGTGTGTGCGTGTCTGTGTTTGTGTGGCGGAGTGCGTGGGTTTGTGTGCTTATGTGTGGTGTATGTGTACGTGTCTACAAGGCCATGTATGAAGTTACATTAATGTGTGTGTGTGTGCGTGTGCATATGTGCATGTCTACAAGGGCATGTATGAAGCTACATGATTGTGTGCGTGTTTATGCAGATGTGTATGTGTATTATGTATGTGATTGCCTGTCTGCCTGTGTGGTTGCGCTTGGGGCTTAGGTAGGGAATCAAGAGTCTAGACGTGTGGGAGGGAATATGCATGTGTGAGTGAACAGGCAAGTGTTTCTATGACTGGGATCAACTGTGTGGGGGCTTATTTGTTACAGGGTGGATGTGTGTGTGTGTGTGTGTGTGTGTGTGTGTGTGTGGTGCCTGTACAGTTGCTTCTACCAAAGTGATGCATGGGCCTCTAAGGAGAACACTACTGTAGTGAGATCTGACGGCCCTATTGTTAGCTACAGTGCACTTCAGAAACACACCAATGAGCCAATAATAAGATCTTTGTTATTGCAGTCATAGCTGTCACTGAATTTCATTTTCCTACTGTTGTGGTAATTGAACTACCCGCAGTAGCAATTATTTTAAGTAGTGAACCTTTTTCTGAATTCCAGGGAGAGCTGAAATCCAGAATAAATTTCTTGACAAATGCTTAGTTACAGACCCCTTGAAAACCCCATATGTTATTAGGAAAACAAATCATAGGTCATGCAGCCACTGAAGACACTTTTGGAAAATATAGTAAAATATAGTAAAACAAGAAAATTGATATTCACCAAGTTTAATCATGTAAATAAAACTAAAGTGTAATAGCAAAAAAAAAAAAAAACAGAACTAATACATAAACATAAAACAATGGTAAGTATGGGTATACAGAAAGGACATCTCAGTACTGCATGATGTTCCAGTATGACTTTCTTTGCCAAAAATAAATTGAAAGAAAACAACTTTTTTTTTCTTCTGAGGAAGACATCTGCCCACTCCCATATAGGAAGAAGTGTCACTTGTATCCTCTAAGTTATGCAAATTACTCTTGAGACCATCACACCTCAGGGATGCACTGCTTTGGTGGTTTCAGAGAAAGTAGGCTGCTACAGCATGAAACAGGCATTATCATTTAGTTGTCAAAATACACTTTGTCTACATACCTGTCAACCTGTAGGCATTGAAAATATGAGCAAAGGTTCTTGAAAACTTGGGACATCCAACCAAAAATATGGACATGTAATTAACATAACATATAAATACCAGATAGCACATAATTCTTCCTGCTTCCAGTAGGAATGTGGAATACTACTTAGGAACACATTTAAAAACAGGGAGACAAAAATGATGGAAAAATATAAGCACATGATCAGAGACAGTATAAAATATGTGGACTTCACTGAAATGAATTGCAAAATTCTGCCAGACAAGAGCATTTATTTTTTTGTTTCTGAATAAAGGGAGATGTAAGGTGTGTGTCCTCTTTCTTTAAATTACTGGTGCCACTACTATGTTGGTCACATATTGTGGTTTTCTGTGGATTAGATTCAGAAATCATACATGATGAGGAGAATACTGAAAGTTGTTTGGAGGGGTAAATCAAGGCTAAAAATAGGGACTTACCTCCAAAAATAAGTACATGGAATGTGCATGGAATAAATTAGGCCTAGAAATAGGAATGTTCCTCAAAAAGTAACACTAGTTGAGAGGTTCCCTTGTTTATATGATAACCTCACTGACACTAAACAGTAATCAGTCCTGGGAACTGATACACCTAGCAGTTTTCGCATATGAAATAAAGTATCCTTTGCACTATTTAAAGAAGGTTGTTGTTTGTCTTTCAGCTTTTCCTGGTTAGGGGTTGCCACAGTGGAACTCCAGTCCACTAATGATTGGCAGTTGGTTTTTATGGTGTCAAGTTGCCAGTGCAATGCCCAACCATCAACGAAGGCACGCCCATTCAACGCCTGTCTTTCAAACGCCCACTCGACCACGGGGAGGGCATGCAGACTCCACACAGAAGGCACTCCCAACCCAAGCCGAGAATCGAAAGGGAGAACCTCTTGCTGTGAGGCAACAAAGCCACTGCTGCACCACCGTGAATACTGCACTATTTAAAGAAGGTAATTTAGCAAAATCCTTCTTAAAAATAATTAAATTTTTAAAAAAAAATGCAAAACATTAAGAAGTCAGTGGAAACCCCAAACAACTACACAGAGACACATACATGGTCTGAGTCAATCCCATTTTTTAATTATTTATTTATTTATTTATTTAACATTTGTTGACCGGGAAAGTCTGACTAGGCTCCACAGAGCCTATTTTCAGCAGAGGCCTGGGGAGAAACATTCCAGACGCATGTCTTTTTGAATGTGGGAGGAAACTGGAGTACCTGGAGGAAGCCTACGTGAATGCTGGGAGAACATACAAACTCCACACAGAAAGCAGCCCAGCAGAGAATCAAACCAAAGAACCTCTTGCTGTGAGGTGACAACGTTAACCACTGCAACACTGCGCTGCCCACATAAACCATACATAATAAAATGAGGTAACATAAAGAGCTGAACTCTTAGGATTAGAAATACTTTAAATTTATCTCTGAAAATGCAAGTATTCATGCATGTAATTCAAAACTTTGTGTAGCAGTGACACTCAAGATAAAGCAGAAATGCCAGAAATATATAATACCAAGTGGTCAACACAGATAAAATGAACAGATTTCAGAGAAAGGGCAGAAATAGAGCCACTAGCCAACAAGAAAAACAAAGGATGAAATATAAAGCACCAAGGAAAATTCCAGTGAGATTCAGATGAAGTAGAAAGGACAGACTAGACTCTATTTACCAAAGACTGACTAGAAAGATAGGAAAATGAATATCAAAAAGTTGATTTCTGTAAAGTATCATTGAACAGTGCCTCTAGGATCTCACTGTGGCCCATGTTATCAACAGTGCCACTAGGACCTCACTGTGGCCCATCTTATCAACAGTGCCACAAGGACCTCACTGTGCCTCATGTTATCAGCAGTGCCACTAGGACTCACTTTGGCCCATCTTATCAACAATTCACTAGGACCTTACTGTGGCCCATGTTATTAACAGTGTCACTAAACCTCATTCACTGCAGCCCATGTTATAAAATGCAGTGGAAATATACCTCTCAACATGGAAACATCAAAAATCTGGACAAGGCCCATGAAAAATAGGTACAAATTTGTACTCTGATTAACGTGCAATTTGCATACATAATTATGCAACCCCGCCCAGTCCAATGGAATTGTGGGATACCACCTTTCAAATGCAAACTGAAGAACAGACAACCAAAATATGGCACCAGAGTCCCCCTGCAGCCATTCCAATGTCCCATTACCTGTCTATTTTGCCCCATTTACCATAAACACTAATGTGTGCATACTGCTTTAGTAATACAATAATTATTTGGATTTTATTTTTACATTTTACAGCCCATTGCACAAACACCAATAGACATCTGCTAAACAAAGCAACATTGTCTCACAACAAAAATAGACTTGTCATTAAAACTTCTCTTCCCTTGAAACTCACATTCATTGAAACAGCATTGAAACCCACACCACATTCAAAGAAAATGCATTTGTTTTCAAATCATTGGCCTATTGCACACAAAACAAGAAACATACATGTTTTCTTTGATACACTTTCCTGACTTTATTAAATTATATTCCTTGCATAATACAGCACACTTGTAGGACAGAGCAAATTTCACATTTATTGTTTGAACATTTTTCCAGTAAGCTGTAGGCAATGAAACAAAATTCATGAACCAATAATGCCAACACTGCCCGATTCAGAACATTTCCATCATAAGAGTCTACTTCCAGTGTGTCCACACCCACACTATAAACAGAATGACAGTAGTGTAAGCCATAGGCATCTTGTGCAGCTTCTTGCACTTATTTTCAATTTCAGTTTTGTTTCGGGAGGTACAAAAGACCAAAAACCAGGGAGACATTTTAAGCATTGCTTGTATAATTTTGTAAAGTTGCTAGAATAAAATGTGTTACCACTATGCATTTAACTGGCAAGTCTCGGACCCAGGATCCTGTACACTACAGTCAGAGCAACATACCACTATGCCAAATCAGCAGTTTCCTGAAAGATAGGAAGGCTTTAAATGGCTATCATTTAGTGAATTCAGTTCTCACTTTTCACCATAGCTCTCATCCTCTTTGCACAAAAAACCTGGACAAAGCAAATAATGGGGAAATACAGCCCCAAAATAGAATTTGCCACAAAATTCCTGAAAACCACAGATTTGTATGAGGAACAGATCAAAAATATGAGGCAGGCACAAATTTACAAGCGGTGGTGGCTAGGGACTTCAGACTCTTTTTACCCTGTACCCAAGCTACAGGGTTTGAGCCTGAGTACCTCTAGCCACCACCAGGTGTATTACAATGGGGGCATTTTCACACTCACACACACACACACACACACACACACACACATACACACACACACACACACACACACACACACACACACACACACACACACACACACACACCTTTCTGAGGATAGTTCCTTACTTCCAGAGCGACTTCCAGTGAGCCTCCTAAATAAAGGAAAGCGATAAATCTATAAATTCTTTCCATGTCGTTCCCACTCGCAAAACAAATCTGAGCGATAATACATAATAAATCCTTTCCATGCCAGCAAGTCTTCTAAATAAAGTCCTTTCCGTAGCCTTCTAAATAAATAAAAAACAAAGCGTGAACAATAAAAACACAAAGAAAACAAATTGGAAATGAAGGGGTGCCACTCAGGAATTGTGGCACCCCATTATTTGGACCCCAAAACTCAGTAAAAAACGAGTAATTCAGGACAGTTGAGAGGTATGAGTGGAAACAAATCTCCATCAGGTTATGGGGTTGTGTTTTTTGAGGATTTTTATTAAAGCAAGTTTTGTAAAATATGACATAGGTTCCAATGTTGATGATAAGAAAAAAAATGTATAAAGGATTAACCTGCCAAGCATTAATGGATGTATTTATCACAAAATCTGGAATTAGGCATTTGAAAAAGCTACCACATCTAATAGGTGGAAATAATGGCTTCTTACCACAATGGTGAGATTTTCCATATTACATTGGAATGTGAATGGTCTCACAGGTATAAAAAAGGAAAGAATACTTAATTATCTTAAGAAATGAAGAGTGCAAATAGCAATGCTACTGGAGAAAAATCTGGAAATAAATGAGTATGTGAATTTGATAAAGAAATAATTTTAGGATGGATCTTCTACAGGATATCTGTGACAAAGAAAAAGGGGAGTATTTATATTAATTGCTAGAGGAGCTCCAATAGTAATAGGAGAGGGAAAACAGGTTATAATGGCAGATTTGTGGTAGTAAGGGGCTACTGACAAAGGAGGAGGATTACACTATCATGTATTTATATTCAATCTAAAACTGTTATTTTGGAGCTTAAAACAATTCTGGGAGTTATAATCAGCATTCAACAGGAAATATTACTTATATATGGGGACTGGAATTTGAGCTGCAATGATGAGGATGTATCTGGGGGCCTATAAGGGAAAATATAACAAAAGAGGGTAAATTTCTGAAGAAATTTATGAAAATATTTGGTATGAGAGATATGATTTCAGTAGGAGGAGCTCAGATAGAATTTACATATTATTCCCCAAGATACAATGACTGGGCTAGACTTGACAGAAGTCATATTTCACAGGAAAGGGTCTGTTTAATTAAAAATGTGGATACACATCCAATAACTACTCAGATCAAGTGCCAAAAATTACTAAGACAAAATGCAGTGTAATGAAGTAAGTTGGAAGTTATGGGGGAAGAAAGTGCTAAAGATCTGGAAGGACTTGTTTAACAGTATTTTAAAAGGAGGGGGTGACACCAACACCCTGGAAAAAAGCCTTGGTGGCTGTAATACCTAAAGATGATAAAGACCCATCTGATCCAGCTCCTTATAGACCTATTTCAATGATAAACCCTGATTATAAACTGCTTATTTCTATAATGGCTAAAAGAATGGCAAAGGTGATGCCAAGATTGGTAGATATGAATCAGTGCAGTTTTCTGGGGTCTATGTTAAATCAGCAAATGCTTATCTATGTTAAATCAGCAAATGTTTAAAAAAGTGAATGCTGATTTACTGACCCTCTTTCAGTGAAAGCTGAAAATCCCGAATACTGGGAACAGCGATTTTTTCCCCAGGAAAACAAATCGCTGTTCCACAAAAAAAAAAAAAACTTCAAAACAGTAAATAAAGTGGGGGGGCATTGCCTCACACCCCCCCTACTTAAATATACCAACTCCAAGATCACAGCACAGTGGAGGAAATGGCAAAGTCCTGAAAATGGCCCAGTGATTTTTTTCCCTGGGAAAAAAATCGCTATTCAGAGTGTTCAGGATTTTCAGCTTTCACTGAAAGAGGGTCAATAAATCAGCGTTCGCTTTTTTAAGCATTCACTGATTTAATATAGACCCATTTTGTGGGGGGTAGGCAAATATTTGACAACATTCATAGAAGAATGCTGATCCAGAGGGAAGCAGAATATAAGAAAATACCACTTCTATAGGTGGGTCTAGATACAGACAAAGCATTCAATAGAGTACGTTGGGATTTTATGAGTAGGACAATGGAAACATTTGCATTTATTGATACAATAATAAGGTTAATTAGAAGGATATATGAGGAATCACAAAAAAAAATCAAAGTGGGAGGGTTCCTGTCTGACAAGGCACAATAGAAAAGAGGAACCAGGCAGGGGTGTCCTCCTTCCCCATTGCTATCTGCATTACTTATAGAACCACTGGCAAATAAGGAGCTCAGAAATTCAAAGCTATAATTGGTAAGGTGTTCATGAAAATTTGGTTTTATTTTCACATAATATTATTATTTTGTACCTGAAAGAACCATAAAAGGACATCTCAGTGTTGTGGAACATTCTGACATAGTTCCATTTCCTATCTGGATATAAAATTAATGAAGATAAAACAAAGACTGTAGCTGTAAACTATATACCTACACATGAATTGGTTCAGCAATACTCATATTTATTGTGACATTTTAAAATTAAATATTTAAGATTTGGGATTAAAAGGGCGTCTGTTATGGTAGCTAAGGATATATAGGAAGAGATTAAAGAAAAAATAATAAAAAACTGACACTAGACGATTCTGCCTATGGATATAGACAGCAAAAGCAAAATACAAGCAGTACATTTGTTTTTAGTCCCTTTAGTTTTATGCAGATGTCAGGCATATTTTTATCAACCAGAGGAATAGCTGTGGACAGTAATTAATAAAGAGTTGAAAGATTTTATTTGGAAGGGGAACAGGGTAAGACTCAAGTGGGATAATCTGATCCTCCCAAATGATCTAGGAGAGTTAGGATTACCTGATTTGAAGGGATATTTTAGAACTACACAGTCAAGGCTCTTACACATAACACAGCAGGGGTAATTCAAGAAATAAGGAAATAATGGCATTATGGATTCAGATCCTTAAGGAGAATAGCAATAGTCATACAGATTATAAAAGAATATGTAGGGTCCAAATGGAGAGATGATAAAAATCAGCAAAAGGAAAGAAGTATTGCTGGAATTGAAATCGTCCTCAAGTCTTGGTGAGTACCATCATGAGGTGGACCCTGTTTGTCATAAAATCTTACCAAGACAACACTGTTATAGAAACTGTATTTTACATAGCATATATCATGGACAGAAGTGGTTAAAAAATTAAGAAGATAGCTGGGTGCACAAGTCCTAGGATAAAAAAAAAGTGCCCAATCCTGATATGCACGCTGGTACTAAGACTGGAAAAAATGACAGTGTAGAATCCTCAAGACAAGAAAATATTCCTACAATGGGGCTAGGCCAGGTCCGGGGGGAGGATGCCCCCCCCCATTGTAGAAGGAAGTAGCAGTGCATAAAAAATCACAAAAACTGACAGGCCAAAAAAGAGACATACAGATGATAGAGTGGACTATTGAAGATAAGAAAGAAATTATGTATTGTTACTATTATGTAAGAAGCTTAGAATTTCCAGACAAAATATATGCAAAAAGATTACGAGAGAAATTAGAGGAAAAAATAAACTTCCACAAAAAAACTGTCAGAACCTTCAAATAAAAATTTGTGCTCACTAATACTACAGATCCACGAAAAGCACTATATAGATCAAGAAACCTTGTGCCATTTGGAAAAAGAAGTGACTGAGGAAGTGCAAAAATTTAAAGAACTAAATTTAGAGATGTTTGAATGGTATAAAAAAGAAATATGGACATGGGAAAGAAAGAGAGATCTGATATGGTACAATATTTATGCAGAGGAGAAAGCCAAAATAATCAACACAAAAAGGCAGCTTCAAAGGTATTCAAAGATAAATATAGGCAAAGACATCCAGATATGGAAATAAGAACACATAGAGGGAATACATAACAGAAGATTAGTCAAGTAGAAGTTAAAAAAAATAGAAGCTGAATATTTGCGAAGTGAAGGATTCAGTGTAGAAAGTCTAACACAAGCTGTATCACAGCATGATGGAACAACTACTTCCCAAAGTAAAGAAAAACCAGAGGAGCAGGAGACATCTGAAGAAGAAATATGGACATGAGAATAAAAAAGAGATTTAATATGGTGCAATATTTATTCAAAAGAGAAAGCAAAACTAATCAATGCAAAAAGAACAGCACCAAAGATATTTGAAAAGAAAAACAGGAAAAGACATCTGGATATGGAAACTTTGACAATACAAAAAAAAAAAAAAAAAGAAAACAAAGAGGAAAAGTAGAAAAGAGAATTAGTAATAGAGAAGTTAAAGAAATAGAAACTGATGTTAAAAGTTTGATAAAACAAATGAACACAGTAATTAGGACTGTCCATAGAGATTCATGCGATATAACAGAAGTAAATAGGATACATTACTGTGCATTAAATTAATAACAGATAAAGTCCTACCACAAGAACACAGGGTAGTAAGGGAAAGCATGGGGAAAAATTGAATGCTATCATGGAAGTATTGAATATAGAAAACTATAAAGCAGTTAAGACAAGAAGTGTCACTGTTAGAAGAGTATAGAAGGGGGAACAGATCAACAAAATTATTCAGAAAGATAGACGTGATAAAAGCAATTTGCAATATTATAACAGATCTTGATTTATCATAAACTATCACAAATAATAATTTAAAAATATCAGCACAGGCAGAAGAAGTTAAAAGATACACAGAAGTATCTATGAAGATCCTGTGGAACAATTCAAAAATGCTAAATGGATAGAAGAAGTAGAAGAAAGAATAAGAAGTTCATATGTACAGGATATGAAATTAGATGAAGTAATGGCCAGAGAGACTGAAACAAAGTTAAGAAAAGCCTCTAATGGGAAAACCACAGGACCAGATGCAGTACCTAACTTCAGGCTAAAAGTATTAATGTCTTTGCATGAAGATTTAGCCATGAGTAAGAACTATTTATATGCGCACCCCGAACAGACACCAGCCTGACTAACAGGAAAAACAATGCTCGTACTTAAGCATGAATCTGCAGCCTACCCTAAAAATTATAGACCAATAGCTTGCCTTCCGATGACATGTAAACTATACACAGAAATTGATGCTGATGGAGTTTATAGTCACTAAGAAAACAACTCAATTATGGTAATAGAACAAAAGGATAATAAAATAAAGTCATATGGAACAAAGGATCATTTGTTGTTAAATAAAGTCATAGAGGTGAACTGTAAAAAGGGGAAGAATCTAAGTATACCATGGATAAATTACAAAAAAGCATTTGACAGTATCCCACATTCATAGATAAAAGAGTGCTTAAAATGTATAAGAGACACCCTACACTGATAAACTATATCATAGCAACCACGAAACAGTCACAAACCAGTTTGCAGTTAAGCCATGATAAAGGACAAATTATTATTCCTGGAATAAAAACCCAAAGGGGGATAATCCAAGGTGACTCCCTGTCACCATTGCTCTTTTGCCATGCCCTTATCCAATTAAGCTGTCTGCTTAACACATTAGGTCATGGTTATAATTTGGCTCCCAGAAAGCAACAAAGTGTAAAGACTTCTCATCTTCTCTTTGCGATGACCATTACATAGGATCATAGGATCATTGGAAGTTAGTAGGCTATTGGCCCTGAGGCCCTTATAAGCCTAGCCAAGAGTTTAGCCCATGTTTAGACAAGTCAGCACACAAAGCCCCAGTCCAGAAGGGACACAGGTGGAATCCCAGGAGTGCATTTTCTGCTTCCCATCCAGTTATCCAGGTTGCACTTGAAAAGGGATAATGAGGTGTTCTGCTTGACATGGAGAGGGAATCTATTCCACAGATGGGGGAATCTCTGGGACACAAATCTGTCCCACCAACAAGTCTTATTGATGTCACAGACCAGGTTGAGGTCATGCGTATGAGTTACTCAAGTGGAGCTTCACTTGTGGATATGCAGTAGTCCCATCAAGGTGGGGTCTGAGATTGCTTTTTTTGCCAGACAGAGGTCACCTCTGAGGAGTCTGTATGAAACTGAGTACAGGGCATGGTTTTTAGCCTATCTGTGTATGGCAGATGTTTGAGGCCCTGGATTCTTCTGGTGAGGAACCTCTGTGGTCTCTCCAGCTGCTGCATATGCTTTGCAAGGTATATGCCAAAGGGGGCATTGTCCTCAATAATTGGCCTTATAAGGGAGGAATACAGGGATGTTATGACCTTCTTGTCCCTGGATGAGGTACCCTTACTTATGAGGTGGGCCATGTAGAAAGCCTTCCGTACAACAGAAGCAACATGGTGGTCAAAAGTCAGGTTACTATCAACCTGGGTGCCCAAATCCCTCACAACTGATTGCGTGCATAGGACGTTGTTATTAATGTGATAATATGTGGGGATGTCACTTTCCCCAAAGGGGATGATGCATTTTGTGGCATTCATCTTGAGGCCATGTTTCTGGCACCAGCCATTTGTTTGAGTGAGACTCTCTTGGAGGACGCCCAGATCACTTGGGGAATTGATGACCATGCCCGGCTTGCAGTCATCTGCAAACTTGGTCAGCCATAGACCACTGGTTTTGGCCTGTACCTTAGATAAGTATATCTAGAACAACAGAGACCCCAAGACCAATCCCTGGGGTACATCACTTCAGGTGACTTCCCCTATTTTGATTAAGTGTGTTCTATCAGTGAGCCAGTTATTTACCCAGCTGATAACATATGGATTGATGCCTAGTTGAGAGAGTTTATCTATTATACTCGAGTGGGTAATAGTGTCAAAGGCTTTGGTCTGGTCAAGGTAGGCAGTTTGCACCATCTTCCCTTCATCCATGGCTTTGGTGACTGTCTCAAAAAAGTCGACCAGATTTAACAGACATGGCCTCCCCTTGACAAAGCCAACTGTGTGGGGTCAAATGTTTAGAGGTTGCCAATGTCCCTGTTAATAAGGTCCATGGCCTTGCAAATCAGGCTAGTTAGGCTGATGGGTCTTCCTGGATTGGTGGGCACTCCACCTTTGTGTAAAGGGATGACAGTGGCTGTTCTCCACTTGGCTGGGACAAAGCTGGTACTTAGGCTTCAGTTGAGTAGGGTGCCTAATGGTGCTGCAAGTTCATGCCTGAGTCCATGTAGAATGCAGCCTGGGATGTTATTGGGTCCCATGGAGGCTGTATTTTTTGCCTTTGAGAGGGCAGTGATGACCTTTACCCTAGAGATAAGGGTAGGGGACAGGTACTGGAGATTCCTGATTTACTGATGGGGGGGACAGAGGGGTGAAGTTTTCACTGAATCTGTCAGCCAGTAGGTTTGCTATATCTACAGCATTTGTGTATGTGGTGCCCTTGATCACCAGTTCTGAACAGATCTGGGTGCTTCCTTTAAGACTGCGGACATATCTAAAGAAGGCATAATGACTGTCTCTAGTAGATGTGGCCAATCTGAACACAAAGTTGGCTTTAGAGGATTTCACTAGTGCTCTTATTTGCTTGTTCAGACTAAGGAGAGATTGTTTACAATTGGGCACCTGCTCCTTCTTGGTCCTGGACAACATTTTTTTCTTTTGTTATATAGTTTATTTATTGCAGATGTCCACCAGACAGGTTTACCCTTCCTTGCGGAGGATGATTTTGTTCTGTCAGGTATGCCTGATTCTCTGCATCTATATAAGTGTTCATATAGTACTTTGGTGAAGAACTGGACATTGGTGCCAGTTCCAACAGAGGGGGAGGGTGCTATGAAGCTATCCCTCAGGAGGTTGTAATCAGCTTTGGAGAAGTTTTTTGTTTGACCCTAGCTAGAAAGGGGTCAGGGGAAATGCTGACTTCAAAAGTGACCGCTTTATAGTTGGAGCATACCAGGGAAGATGATATTGCATGGGTGCTGCAGTGGTTACTCATGTTCGTTGATACCAAGTCCACAATATTATCACCTCTCATGGGGGTATCAACTAGCTGTTCCAAGGCATTTGCATTAATAACATCAAGGAATCTCTGGGCATTTGTGTTCTGGCATTAGTAGGTTTTCCAATCTATGGCTGGGTAGTTAAAGTCACCCAGGATCAGGATAAAGGATTGAATCTTGATAGATTCAAAGAGGTCCAAATAGGTGGAGTGGGCATCTTGAGTCAAATTTAGGGGCCTGTAGCTAACAATTATTCGAATAGGAGTCTTGTCAATGGCTAACTGCACCTGGAGTGTCTCCAGTGTGTCATACTTTCTGACCAACCTGGAGGTGTGTGTATCTTTAATATATATTGAAACTTCACCTCCTTTGGCTTTGCTGCCAACAGTTTGGGGTCTGAATGTATGAAAGTATGAGTAACCAGGTAAGGCTGGGGTGCTTTCCACAGCTTTGAACCAGGTTTCTGTGACTGCACAAATGTCAGCATCTTCCAGGGTTAAGAATGCTTGCATTGAGTGAAGTTTCATGTCTAGACTCCTAGTGTTTACTGGCAAGAGCTTTAATTTCATTTTGTTGAAATTTTTATGTTGGTTTTATTGACCTCAGGCCTTTTCCTAAAAAAGGCACTATGGGGGAGGCAAGGGCATTTGACCAGAAGCTTGAAGCCCAAGTGAGACAGATGCAGGCTATCTCTAGCAAAGCATTGTCGTCTGTCAATCATATCTTCTCAGGTTGTCAGGTACTAGATCCCCCTGAAATGACACCAGAAACTTAGCCAATTGTTAAAATCAATCATTTTCTATTTGTATTGAGGCATCATTCTGGGTGACGGTAGAATGCTGCTTAAGGCTAAGGACATACCTGCCTGGGACACATATTCAGTGAGCTTAATCATGTCTCTCTTCATATAGTCCAGGGAGGTACTTTTCAAGTAATTCACCCTAACATGGACTATGACAGAGTCATAACAGTACCTGTTGTTGAGAGACTTGAGTGCATGTGTGATATAGTGGATCCTGGCACCTGACAGACTACTAGCCGTGACTTTCTCTTTATCCAGCCAGGTGAGAGGGACATCTGTGTATCTCACAATGGAGTCTCCTATGACTAATATGTTGGGTTTATGGTTAGGCCTTTGTGGTTGTGAGACACTGGTGTGTGGACTATGAGTGGTATGTGGTGTGGAGGTTTGTGGAGTTTGCATGAACTTTTGCCTCTGAGGTCTCCTTTGTTTGGGCATGTTTTTGTTGAGAGCCTCCACATATGCGGGTGTGTATTGTGTTGTTGTGGATGGTGTCTGAGGTGTAGTGATTGTGTTGATAACCTTTTCAGTGCTGGATATACTGGCTTGTGAGGGAGAGAGCATAATCTCTAGGTTCTTAATGTAATTGCATCTCTCACAAATAGTGTTCTTCGGTGGTAACAGTAGAAGGTTGTCTGTGTACAAGAAGCAGTTACTACTGTCTCAGGATTTTCATATTAATCAGGCCGGCACGAGAAATCATAGGAAATTGTCCATCCATGCATGTCAGAATCTGAGGGAAAGAGACCAGGGAGAGCTAAGGGGTGGGCCTAAAGCCCAAGTGCTTAATCCAAAACTAAGAGGCTTAGAATAACACAATTTAAACAGGCTAAAAACAAGCAGTAATAAATGCAGCAGAAAATATGCAACTGAACACTTTAGAGAACAAGTAGGTGAAAAAGCAAGATCAAGTAATAGAGTAGGAAACACAAATACTGAAAAAGTAAGTGATATTTTTTTTTTGGTACAGCAGAAAGGGAGGAAGGAGGAAAAGATGCAATTGACCACTTTAGAGAATAAGTAGCTGAAAAAGCAAGATGAAGTAATAGCATAGGAAACACAAATATTGTAAAAGCAGCTGAAAAAATGTATTTTTTGCTAGAATGGGAAGGGAGAAAGGAGGAGGAACAAAAGTTCTTTCTGTAGTAAGTAGACCGAGCTAATGAGACTGGACTGGGAGGAGTATCACAGATCAAATTTACATTTGGGGCAGGCAACTGCAAAGCCACAGAGTTTAACAGCAAGACAACAATAGGGAGGGAGGATTGGAAACTATGCTACAGCTACTAGCTATTTTAGGCAGAAAATACTACAGAAAAATGTTTATCACAGCAGAAAAACAGCAGCGAGACAGTAAATGAAAGTTTTAAACTGAAAAATGAGCGAGGAGACTCTAGAGGATGCTCTTATCTGCAAACAAATCAGATATATGATATACTCCTTGGCAGAAAAATCAGAACAAATGCTTAAAAAATGGAGAAAATTTTCAATTAATACATTTCACACAGTGAAACTTAACTAAAAAGCTTTACAAAAAGTGAGGCAGACAATTGCAATACAACACTGCATATTTGTTTATAGCAATAAAATAGAGGAAAAAGTAGGTGGCAGACAACAAAAAGTGCAATAAAAAGTAGGCAGCAGACAAGAAAGTGCAAAAAAGGTAAGAGAGAGTAAAAATAAGCAAGAAAACAGGATACTTACAGTTCTATATCACAGATCAGAGTTGTAGTCAGTCTCCTCCTCCCTTCAGCTCAGTGTGAAATAGCAGAAACCTTCACAAAGGTAGGTTTTAAGTACAAACCTGAACCAACTTAAAAGAAAGCTCAAAAGAACCAAAGAGGTGCTTACACCAAGCCATAGACCAGCCAACCTTTACCAGCCAATGGCCAATCAACACTACACACTCACTAAAGTAAATAATGGCTTCTGCTAATCCAAGATGAAATGGAAAATGTGCTCAGAACAAAGCAGCCACTGCAAGCAAACAAATAGGCCCAGAGACAGAAAACCTGAGAATGGAAAATGCTACACCTACTAGCTACACCATTTTAGGCAGAAACACTATAGAAAATGTTTATCACAGCAGAAAAACAGCAGTGAGACACTAAATGAAAGTTTTAAACAGAAGAAAAAGGAACAAGGATACTCTAGATAATGCTTTTATCTGCAAACAAATCAGTTATATGATACACTCCTTGGCAGGAAAATCAGAACAACAAAAGATGCTTAAAAATGGAGAAAACTTCCAACTAATACCTATCATACAGTGAAACTTAACTAAACAAAGCTTTACAAATAGTGAAACAGACAATTGAAGTATAACATTGTAGAACTGTTTATAGCATTAAAATACAGTAAAAAGTTGGCAGTAGACAATAAAAAGTAGGCAGCAGACAACAAAAAGTGCAATAAGTCATACAAATAAGATATAACTAGTAAGAATAAGCAAGAAAACAGGATATTTATGTATTTATTTATTAATTTCCAGTTTGATGACCAGGGAAGTCCACTGGGCTCAAAGAACTCGTTTTCAGTGGAGTGCCGGAGAGAAAAGCTCCATAATACAAAGTGCAAGCTACACAATACAAAGTACAATACATAGTTGCAAAGGTACCAGTTAAACAACTTGTAGCTATAAAATAGCAAAAATAAGCAAAGTTGAACTACAACATGGAGAAAAATATATAATACATATTTACATGGTTAATGGTTGAGAACAGTAGTACAGAGTTATATTTGTACAGAGGTTTGAAATGTCTGAGAATGTTATAAAAGTAACATTAAAATAGGGTTAATCCCTGGTGTGCAGGGAAGAATGAACCTTATGTGTAGTGAATGTATTCATATATTAAGCAGGTTAGGTAGGTAGAGTGCAAATGAACTTCCATTTATAGGAGAGGTAAGAATGGAGCTGGGTTTTGAAGAGTTCAAAGTTTTCAGAGATTCTTAGAGATGGAGGAAGAGAATTCCATTTTTTGGCTAAGGAAAAGGAAAGGAGAAGCTGACCAGTGGGACAATTTGGTTTGTATACAGAGATTAGATTTTGGTGGGCAGATCTTAGAGTTCTTTGTGGGGTGTATAATGATAGGATGTTTGTTAGTGCTAGACATTTAGTTGGTTTGAAAATAAGCTTGTGAGCTGTGGTGAGTTGGAAGTAGTCCACGTAGTTGGGAAGTTCTAGCCATTTCAGCTGGTGGAGAGGTATACAGTGGTGAGTGGAGTATTTGGATGTGGTTCCAAACTTTGAGATATTGTTGTAACAGGTTTCCAGTTTAGAAGTGATGGAAGAAGATAGGTTGGTTAGTAGGGGAGCACCATACATCAGTGAGGGTAGTATATAGGTAGTGGCGAGGGTCTGTCTAGTTGAAGGGGAGAGGAAATGGGAGTTTCTGTACAACATGCCAAGTTTCTGATGGGTTTTCTTAATATTTAGCCGAATATGGTATCAACTTTTAGGTGTTCATCAATAGTAACCCCAAGAAATTTAGCAAAAGGTACAACTTCTATAGTGGAGTTGGCATGGCCGATAATATTGAAAAAGGTTTTGTTGAGGGGGAGAGATTTTGAGGGAGAGAATAGTAGGATTTTTGATTTGTTGGCATTCAGAAAGAGATGATTTTGAAGCATCCAGTTCTCAGCAGTTGATTAGGCAGTTTGAATTTTAGTTTGGAGATCAGAGAGGTTAGAGGCAGAGCACACTAAAGTTGGGTCATCTGCATATTGTACTATCTTAGTATTAGGAATGGCTGCATGGAAATCATTAATGAAAATATTAAAGAGAACCAAAGTAGATAAACAAAAAAAAAAAAGAACAACTCCTCCTTTTAGACCACCTCTGTCATTTACCAGTAAGATTTATTAAACCGGACAAAGGGGGTGGCCTTGTGTTGTTGGATGACCATACTTATAAAGAAAAGATGTTAGCTGTTTTGAGGTCCCCTGCTTAC
The DNA here is from genome assembly GCF_019279795.1 of Protopterus annectens. Lineage (NCBI taxonomy): Eukaryota > Metazoa > Chordata > Ceratodontiformes > Protopteridae > Protopterus > Protopterus annectens. Next base: position 1,801,158,383 of record NC_056732.1, read on the forward strand.
ACTGAGTCATCTATTAATGAGGTCAGTGGTGCATACCATAGAATTAGGGGTTACTTTCGTGACTTATTTTTGGAGTGGAAAATTGATATTGACACATATAACTATATTGACATCACTCTACCAAAAATTCCAGTCATGTTTGGTATCCCCAAGATCCACAAGGATATCAAAAATCCACCAATGAGAGCTCTGATTGATGGTAGGTCGTCTATGACGTATCCTTGTTCTAAGCTCATAGACAACATCTTGTCTAAATACACTAAGTTTATCCCAAGTGTATGTAAGGACTCTTGGTCCTTCTTGGAGAGCATCAACGGTATACCATTTGACAATGAGTGTAACTTCCTAACAATAGATGTGGTAGATCTATATACATCTATCCCACATCAGGAAGCCATTGAATGGATTGGCCTTCTTTTAAATGATTTTGGAGCCTCTAAAGTGGAAGTGGATCTAGTGACCGAGCTATTGGACATAGTCCTTACATCCAATTTTTTCATTTTTGATAAGGACTATTTTCTTCAAAAACAGGGAGTTGCCATGGGCTCTCCCTGTGGGGCGAGTGTTGCTAATTTTTTCATGGGGTTCTGGGAGAAAAATTTTTTATACAAAGAACCTGAACTGATGCGTTTTGTCAAATACTATACCAGATTCCTTGACAACATGTTTATTATGTTTAAAGGGAACAGGTCAGAAGCCGATTCTTTTGTTAATTCCTTGAATGAAACAACAGAATTTCTGAAATTCACATCCAATTTCTCTCTACTTGAGATAGATTATTTGGATGTGAAGTTGGTGAAAGACGTAAACAACAAAGTTTTCATCTCTACTGTTTACAGGAAACCAACGTACTGCAATTCTTTCCTCCACTTTTCCAGCTTCCATCCATACCAACAAAAACGGTCTATAGTAAAGGGCCAGTTGGTGAGGGCAGGGAGAATGTGCAGTACAATTTCTGACTTTCGGACTGAGTGTGACTTTTTGAAAGAAATGTTTACCAACCGTGGTTACCCTAGTCCGCTTTTGAATGAACTTATTCAAGAAGTAGATTCCAAAAGGGTTAATGGGTTCTATAAACCTTTACTGGATCAATTACAGTCTTTTTCCCACCACCCCCCCAGCTTTGAGGGGACACTCACACCGGATGTGGGTTTGGATATAACTATCAGTTTACCCACCCCAGGAGAAGAATGTGACTTCTCACTGAGTTTTGTTACAACTTTTAGTAGAAATTCCAAAGCTATTACATCTATAATACGTAAAAATTGGCACTTCATAGCCAATAATTCATTTTTAGCAGAGAAACTGGGCCGGTTCCCCCTTTTCGTTTATAAAAGGGGTAGTAATCTCAAAGAACTGCTGCAAAGAGATCTGACTTGCCATACATTTAATAAACGGAAAGGTATGTACCCTTGTGGATTTTGTAATTGGTGTAATAAGGTAAAAGTAGGTGAAACCTTTGTCATTAGGGAAAATAAATATTTTATTCATTTCCCTTTAAACTGCGAAAGTAGGTCAATTATTTATGTTGCCTTGTGCGATTGTTGCACTGCTTTTTACATCGGCAAGATGGACCGTAGAGTCCGTGATCATGTATACGAACACATGTATGCAATTAAAAAGAAAAAGAAAAAAACGAGCTGGCTAAACATATTGACCTTAACCCAGGGCACAGCTTCCACTTTATGGCTATAGACCAAGTCCCTATAAAAATTCGGGGGGGACCGTTTTCGTTGATTCTTGAGAACCGCAAATTAGAATGGCAACTGAGGCTGGATGCCTTCAGGTACCCAGGCCTCAATGAAAATTGCAATATTTCTTCAGTTTTGAAGTTAAGGAGTTATTTGAGATAGAAGTTGTTATGCCTGTATTTGATTCGTGTTGAAGTCCAATTATAAATAATTACTTTCTTCACAAAGTGTGGTACTGGTTAGTTGATAGGCAGCTGCACTTTAGTATATACATTCATTTAGTGTTAGTTGTAGGACTAAGTAGTCTTTAGGTGGGTGTATATATGTACCACTTTTTGGGATTGTCCCTTGCTAGTGCCCAGCATTAGGCAATGACTATTACCATTTTATGGTTTTTTAGAATAGGCTGGTTATGTGTCCTATTTAGTAGTTTATAAAATTTTAATATTTCAAACACATTTTAATAATTTTTTGAATTTCATTTTTATATGGTTTTAAATATATGTTAAGTAGTTAACACCTTTTGTGTGCCTTTTTATATCCTTTTGGTCGTACACCTGAGTAAGGTTTTTTGAGTAACATCAATGGATCATAAATATTTTTGTTTTAATAATACATGTATTTAGACCAAAAGGAGAAATGTGAGGATAGGTTCTTGTAATATCCTGTGTTAAGGATTCAAATGCTGATGTAGATCTATGTCACTTCCTGTATTTGACTATTTATATTGCTTTTTTTCTTTTGAACATTGTCTCTGATGAAGCTACAACAATGTTGTGGCGAAAACGCTTGTCAAATAATAATAAATTGCGTTAAGGTTTAAAAGTTCTGGTGTGGACGCTTTTACTTTTTGACTTCTGGAGCAAGGTTCCCGTGGATGTTTGTTTGCTTAAAATATTAAAGAGCATTGGGCCAAGTATGGATCCCTGGGATACCCTGGTTGGGGTTGTAAGGAAGGCTGAGGTGCTAGTCTTTCATTTCCTATCAGAGAGGTAGCTGCTGAACCAGGTAATGGTGTTTTGTGAGAGATTAAGATTAGAAAGGTGGGTAAAAGGTGTGAATGGGAGACTGTATCAAAAGCCTTGGAGAGGTCAAGGAGGACTGTGGATACAAGTTTTCCGAAGTCACGGGCATGGTTTACAATGTCTGGAAAAGAAAGAAGAGCAGTTATTGTGCTGTGTCCAGGGTGGAACCCATGTTGTGTTGGGGTAAGGAGTTGGTTATTTGTAAGGAAAGGCATGAGCTGGAGGTGGATGCATTTCTCAAGAATTTTTGAAATAGGGGAGAGAATTGCTATGAGTCGAAAGTTGGAGATGTTATCATTTTTGCCTTCTTTATGGAGGGGTAGGATAAAGGCTGCATGCCACAGTTTAGGGACATATGATTCCTGTATGGATCTATTGATGAGTATATTAATGTGGATGGCAATGCTGTCTGCTGCAAGTTTTAGAAAGACTGAGAGGATGTTGTCAGGGGCATTGGAGCATGGCTTAAGTTTATAGAGAAGTTTTTTTATATATGAGGTGGGGATGGGTTTGAGATGAAATAATGGGGGAGAGCTTAGGATGGAAGGTTGGGGAGATGATTTGAGTTGGGGGAGGAGTTGTTTTTAGGGAAGGTTTTGTTGAGTTCTGCTATGAAGTTAGTAATGAAGGAGTTGAACAGAGTAGCTATTTCTGGGTCAGATTTGCTAGTGTCAGGGCAAGGGTTGTTTTTGGTGCCTGGGTTGAGAAGAGAGTTGATGGATTTCCAGAATTGTTTTGGGTTTGTGGAACGAGTAGACTGGAGTTTGGTATAGTATAATTTTTTATCCTGTATGATAAGATTTTTGGCTAGGTTGTGGAGTTGTCAGGGAGCTTATTGCGATGGAAAGGTTTCCAGGTTATGTCCCTTTGTTGCATGAGAGTTTTGGTATTTTTAGTAAGCCAGGGGGTGGAATTGGTTTTTACACATTTTGTTCTTGGAGGGGCTTGGGAGTTCAGGGTATCTAAGAAGGCTGAGCTGAAGAATTCAACAGTGTTGTCTAGAGGAAGAATTTTTAGATTGTCCCAGTTTATTAGTTTGAGAGAATTGGAGAAAGTTGTGGCGTTAAAGTCTGTGAGATTCCGAGTATGGATATATTGGTGTAGGTGAGGAGAGGATGGGGTTGGTCTATGGATGAAGGCTGGCAAGTGATCACTCATGGATTCTGATAAGGTGCCAATGTGGGAGATTTTATTTGGGTGGGAGTCAAGGACCCAGTCCAGTATAGAGCCTGGGGGGGTTATATTTATTGGGTCTGGTAATGGCATCTGTAAGTTGAGTGAAATTAAATAGATTGATTGATATGGTAGGATTATTGGCAGTAATTTTGTTCTAGTTAATGTTTACATCTCCTAGGATGTATGTCTCAGACTTGATATTAGTTAAGGCCCATAGAAAAATTTTCTCAAGTGGGTTTGTATTGTTGCCAGGGGGGATATAAAGGGCTATGACACAAATGTTTTATTGTTGTTTAGTTTGAGAATTCCTATGACTAGTTCAGTGTTGTTGAACTGAGGAATAGGATTTTGGTAGGGAGTGATGGAGAGTAGGCTGGAGTAGATTAAGGCCACTCCTCCTCCCTTCTTTTTAGGCGGTCATGTCTAAGAGCTTGAAACCCAGGAGGTAGGATTTCAGAGTCAGAAATTTTGGGTTTTAGCCATGTCTCAAAGACAGCTACTATGTTGGGTAGGGTATGGTATAGCCAAGCGTGGAATTGGGCTATTTTGTTTTTTAGACTCTGTGCATTGATGGTCAGGAGTTTGTGATATTTAGGGTTGGTAATATGGGTGGTAATAGGGGGAGTTGGATTGTTGCTGGTACCAGGTCCTGAGTTTGGGTGTATGTAACCTGCAAGGCATATGCAGTTAAATGGGAATGAGAGCAGGGGTTTGGGTTTACTCCTAGTGTTTTATGGGGTGTATAATAATGCTTTAGGAATAAGACGTTTCAAAGAGGAGGGTAGAAATTTTAGTTTGAAGCAGAGAAGTGGGTATGGTTTAACTGGGGGGGAGATATAGTGTGAAAGTGAGATGTGGTAGAGTGATGATGGGTGTTGTGGGTGATGGTAAGGTGAAGAGGGGATAGGAATGAAGGGGCAAGTGGGTGGGAATTGGGGGTAGGGGAGCAGAGTGAGCCCACAGGGTGAACAGAGCAGGTAGACCCAAAGAAACAAGGCAGCAGGGCAGTGTGAAAAACAATCAGTATGGTGAAGTTAAGTACAGAGGAAGGTAAGCAGGGTGACTAGAGGGATGCTTAGGGTATTGTTATAAGGGAAAGGAGTTGATTGATTTCAGAGGTAGGTAGGACTGTTACCAACCACTTGAAGAAGAGAGTGAAAAGACTAGATGTTATATTATAGTAAGTGAGAAGGAGTGAGGGAAGAGAGGTTATAGGTGGATAAAGACTGCCATCTAGTGGACAAACCCTGTAAATGTGGAGAGAGAAACCACTATAGGAGGTAGAAAGGTATGGGGAGAAAGACTATATATTCCTATAAATATAGGAAATAGGAGGCTAGGATGAGGCAGGCATGGGGGGACTCACAGTAAGAAGGGAATGGCTGCTGGCTATTCTGGCCGGGATCCTATACTAGCACCTAGCAAGTGAAAGAGCAATTTCACATACAAATTAAAGGAGGTATAACATCATGTAATATACTTTCTTTAATTCCTTTGATTTCACTTCTGGGAGAAGTTAGGATTTTTCCTTTTGGGGAATCAGTCAAACAGGGTGTGATAGCTATCTGTGACTGGTCTTGGATGTCCAGGAGGACTGGGCCGGTAAGCAAAACAAATTAGGTAGAGAAGGTGGAAGAGCTGGAGAAAATAGAGAAAGAGAGAGAGAGAGATTTGTAAATTTAAATAAAGGTACAATTATTAGAGGTATGTAGGTTAAGCAGCAGTTGAGGGTAATGCACAATTAACAGGTTAAGCAGCAGTGAAAATAAGCAAAACAAGCATATATGCTTCAGGTAAAAATCCCTACAAAATTAGGCATAATAATTCCTACAAAAATAGGCTTAATAATCAGTGTCACAGTTTCAGTTTCAATTATGCAATTCAGTAACTGGCTAAGTAGAACCGAGTATTACCACAGAAGATTAGCGTTTTCAAACAGTTACACTTTAGAGTTCAGACAGGCTGTTAAGCAGAAACACATTCACATTTACTGGCTAAGGTCCGTTTCTAAGAAATAGGTATTTCTAGGCAGTGTTATAATAGTAAGATGTGCATTGTAATAATGTACAAAAAGCAGGGAGACATTTAAAATTGCCATTAAGAGCTAAATGGGGGGGGGGGCTCAGATCAGTTTATACAGGGAAACACCTAGTTAGTATGTCAGTGGCATTACCTAGTGCAGTTTTGCTATGGAAGGGTTTGTCCGATATTCATGGACTTATTGGTACAATTGTGTTTAGTTGGGAACAACAGTACTACCAGTTTGTGGGTACTTTCATGGATTAAACTAATCTGTTTGGAGTTGGAATTGTTACATTCTTATGTGTTGTATGGTCTGAAAAGGATTAATTTGCTCGTTACTTGCTAATGCAGCTGGTAAACAAATGAGCAACAATTGTGGGTACATTCGTGGATTGAACTAATTAGTTTGGAGTTGGAATGGTAACATTCTCATGTGTTGTAAGGTCAAAAAGGATTGATTCGCTTGTTACTCACTAATGCAGCTGGAAAGCGAATGAGTAATGACTGGAATCAACACTGCAGCTTGTTTGGTCAGCTACCACATGAAGGTGGTTAGTGGCAAGGAAATAAACCAGATACAGCTTAAAAAGCACAGTTTTCTGGGTAAAACATGCAGAGCTGCACTACTGGTGCATAACATTTCAGTTTGGGTGAGTTCGAAGGGTACTCAGTAGTGTTAGAAACATGAACCACGTTTTGCGACAGACACTGTGTGTAAAACCTTATTGTTATATATCAAAGATCAGAGTTGTGGTCAGTGCCCCTCCTCCATTCAGCTCAGTGTGAAATAGCACAAACCCTCACAAAGGTAGATTTTAAGTACTAACCCGAAACAACTTAAAACAAAGTTCAAAAGAAACAATAAGGTGCTTACACCAACCCCAAACCAGCCAAACTTTACCAGCCAATGGCCAATCAACACTTCGCTACCACTAAAGTGGAGAATTGCTTTTGCTAATCCAAGATGGCCCGGAAAATGTACTCAGAACAAACCAGTCAGTGCAAACAAAAAATTAGCCAAGGAACAGAAAATCTGATAATGGCCATTGCTACAGTTATTAGCTACACTATTTTAGCCAGAAAACACTACAGAAAATGTTTATCACAGCATTAAACCAGCAGTGAGACAATAAATGAGAGATTTAAAGATGAAAAAGGAGAAAAGAGACTTGAGAGAATGCTTTTATCTGTGGAAAATCAGTTATATGGTACATTCCTTGGCAAGAAAATCAGAAAAACAGATGCTTTAAAATGTGGGGCAGTCAACTGCAGTACAACACTGCAGATTTGTTTATAGCAATAAAATACAATGGAATGTAAGCAACAGACAAGAAAAAGTGCAATAAAAAGGCAGCAGACAACAAAACATGCAATAAATGTTAAGAATAAGCTATAACTAGTAAAAATAAGCAAGAAAGCAGGATAATTATTGTTATTTATCACAGATGAGAGTTGTGGTCAGTGCCCCTCCTCTGTTCAGCTCAGTGTGAAATAGCAGAAACCATCACAAAGGTAGGTTTTAAGTACAAATTAAACACAACTTAAAACTAACCTCAAAAGAACCAATGAGGTGATTACACCAAACCGTAGACCAGCCAACCTTTACCAGACAATGGCCAATCGACACTACACTCTCACTAAAATGGAGGAAGGCTTCTGCTAATCCAACATGAACTGGGAAATGTGCTCAGAACAAAGCAGCCTCTGCAAACAAAGAACTAGGCACAGAGAAAGACAATATGAGCATGGACAATGCTACAGCTACTAACTACACTATTTTAGCCAGGCAGACAACACTACAGACAATATTTATTAGACCAGAAAAACAGCAGTGAGAGACTAAATGAGAGTTTTAAACAGAAAAAGGAGCAAGGAGACTCTAGAGAATGCTTTTTCTGTGAAAATACCAGTGTGATAAGAGACCTTGGGATACAGGTGAACAGTAGTCTCTCCTTTGATAATCACATCACCACAGTAGTCAGGAAATCCTTCTACGTGGCACATCTCATCACAAAAGGTTTCTCATCCAGAAAAAAAGAGGTCATTGTTCCCCTCTACTCATCACTCATTAGACCCATTATAGAGTACAACGCCCTTTTTGGTATGTACCTCACAAGACATCTCCAACAACTGGAAAGGCTGCAGAAACACCTCACAAAGAGGATTACTGGCCTCAAACAGATGCCCTACGCTGACCATCTCAAAAATCTCCAGCTTTACTCCGTCACATATTGCCTATTCAGAGGTGATCTCTGCCTAACATACAAAGCTATGTCAAACCCAGAGCTGTTGGACATGCTCCACTTAAAGAAATCCCAATCCCTCCAAGCTACACGCGCTAGGGACCTAAACCCTGTCACCACAATAAACAGGACATGCCGGAGGGATAGATTCCTGTCCCAGAGACTTCCCATACTCTGGAATAAACTACCTATCTATATCAAACAAAGCTCCTCATTAGCACTCTTCAAGAAAAATCTTGATGATTGGATGGGAAATAGGAAATTCACCCCGGGGATCACCTCTGTGGCTCTGCTCGACAGTGGCACAGGAAAATAATTTTCTTGAATGGCAAAAGCCAGGGTACCTTTTTGGCTGGGCTTGTATAGGCCCCAGGGCCAATAGCCTAGTACCTACCTATGAACCTATTATATGATACACTGCCTGGCAGGAAAATCAGAACAACAGATGCTTAAAAAATGAAGAAAATTTCCAATTAATTACTTTCACACAGTGAAACTTACCTAAAAAAGCTTTATAAAAATTGGGGCAGACAATTGCAGTACAACACTGGAGATTTGTTTACAGCAATAAAATACAGTAGGAAGCGGCCAAGAAAACGTGCAATAAAAAGTACACAACAGATAACAGAAAGGGCAATAAATGGCAAGAATTAGCTATAGCTAGTAAAAATAAGCAAGATATCAGGATAATTATTGTTATCACAGAGCAGAGTTTTGGTCAGTGCCCCTCCTCCACTCAGCTCAGTGTGAAATAGCAGAAAGGCTCACAAAGGTAGGTTTTAAGTACAAATCTAAAATAACTTAAAACAAAGCTCAAAAGAATCAGTGACATGCTTACACCAAGCAGTAGACCAGCTAACCTTTACCAGCCAATAGCCAATCAACACTTTACTACCACTAAAGTGGAGAATTGATTCTGCTAATCCAAGCTGGCCTGGAAAATGTGCGTAGAACAAACCAGTCACTGCAAACAAACCATTTGGCCCAGAGAAAGAAAATGTGAGAATGGACAATGCTACAGCTAGTAGCTACACTATTTTAGGCAGGCAGAAAACACTACAGAAAATGTTTATCACAACAGAAAAACGGAAGTGAGACACTAAATGAAAATTTTAAATATAAAAGGGAGCAAGGAGACTCTAGAGAATGTATTTATCTATGTAAAAATCAGTTATATGATACACTTCCTGGCAGGAAAATCAGAACAACAGATGCTTAAAAAATGGAGAAAATTTCCAATTAATTACTTTCACACAGTGAAACTTACCTAAAAAAGCTTTATAAAAATTGGGGCAGACAATTGCAGTACAACACTGGAGATTTGTTTACAGCAATAAAATACAGTAAAAAGTAGGAAGCGGCCAAGAAAATGTGCAATAAAAAGTGCGCAACAGATAACAAAAAGGGCAATAAATGGCGAGAATTAGCTATAGCTAGTAAAAATAAGCAAGAAATCAGGATAATTATTGTTATCACAGAGCAGAGTTTTGGTCAATGCCCCTCCTCCGCTCAGCCCAGTGTGAAATAGCAGAAAGGCTCACAAAGGTAGGTTTTAAGTACAAATCTAAAATAACTTAAAACAAAGCTCAAAAGAACCAGTGACATGCTTACACCAAGCAATAGACCAGCTAACCTTTACCAGCCAATGGCCAATTAACACTTCACTACCACTAAAGTGGAGAATTGATTCTGCTAATTGAAGCTGGCCTGGAAAATGTGCGTAGAACAAACCAATCACTGCAAACAAACCACTTGGCCCAGAGAAAGAAAATGTGAGAATGGACAATGCTACAGCTAGTAGCTACACTATTTTAGGCAGGCAGAAAACACTACAGAAAATGTTTATCACAATAGAAAAACAGAAGTGAGACACTAAATGAAAGTTTTAAACATAAAAGGGAGCAAGGAGACGCTAGAGAATGTATTTATCTGTGTAAAAATCAGTTATATGATACACTTCCTGGCATGAAAATCAGAACAACAGACGCTTTAAAATGGAGAAAATTTCCAATTAATACCTTTCACACAGTGAAACTTAACTAAAAAAATTGAAGCACAATATTGCAGATTTGTTTATACCAATAAAATACAGTAAAAATTAGGAAGCAGGCAAGAAAAAGTGCAATAAAAACTAGGCAGCAGATAACAAAAAGTGCAATAAATGGTAGGAATAAACTATAACTAGTAAAAATAAGCAAGAAATCAGGATGATTATTGTTATATATCACAGATCAGAGTTCTGGTCAGAGCCCCTCCTCTGTTCAGCTCAGTGTGAAATAGGTATTGAAATAGACAACAACCTAAGATTCGACCTGCACACCACTCAAACTATCAAGAAAGTCCACAAAAAACTAGGCCTGCTCTATCGTAACAAATAATTTCTCTCAAACCAAGCTAGAACCACTATACCCAGGATACATCTGTTATCCACCCTCCTTTACGCATCTCCAGTACTAAACAACCTTTGTAAATCTGACTTAAACAAGATAGAATCCTGTTACAATAAGATAACTAGATTTGTACAGAAGCTACATATTGAACACATCACTGCATTGCCCTAAACAAACTACTGAACTAGTTCAACTCCCTCTACTACTTCAAATCAATCAACTGTCACCAGCACATAAGCTATACTACTACCCAGACAACATCCCAGCCCTCCAACATCTTATATGACCTCACACCACAACAAGTACTTTGAGATCTAGCACCGTTAACCTTCTAGAAGTCACCAAATATAAAAACAAAGCCTGGAAATCTCTCTTTAGCTACTATATCTCCAAACTCTGGAACACTCTACCAGCCACCTTCACATTCAGTACTTCCACTAAACAATTTAAAAAACTCCTAAATAGCCACCTTTCAAACAACTGGCTATGCTCCTGTAACACCCATGGGTGACAAATATACAATCAACAACTTTTCCCATCAGGTTTCTAATTCTAATGTGACCTTTTGAAAGCATAACTGCAAAATATTATCTATAAATCTAATTTATAATCTATAAATCCTAAAGAAATGCATGCTCAGAACTTATAAATCTACGATGTACTAAATGTACTAAGAAGTGCGACAACATAATACTGTATATACCTACTAGTCCTAATATGCCTGTATTGTATGTAAAATGGAGCTTTTCTCCTTGGGCCTCCGCTGAAAATTGACATGAGACCAGCCGGACTTTCACAGTCAACAAATGTAAAATCAATTAAAATAAATAAATAAATAATTTTCATACAATGAAACTAAACTATTTTAGGCAGAAAACAGTACAGAAAATGTTTATCACGGCAGTAAAACAGCAGTGAGATATTAAATTAAAGTTTTAAACAGAAAAAGGAGCAAGGATTCTTTAGAAAATTCTTTTATCTGCAAAAAAGCAGTTGTATGATATTCTCCTTGGTGGAAAAATCAAAATAGTAGATGCTTAAAACTGTAGAAACTTTCCAATTGATACCTTTTACACAGAGAAACTAAACTAAAAAAGCTTTACAAAAAGTGGACAGACAATTGCAGCACAACACTACGTATTTGTTTATAGCAATAAAATACAGTAAAAAGTAGGCAGCAGATAATAAAAAGTGCAATACAAAGTAGGCAGCAGACAAGAATAAGTGCTATAAATAGTAAGAATAAGCTGTAACTTTCAAAAATAACCAAGAAAATAGGATACTAATTAATATCACAGATCAGAGTTGTGGTCAGTGCCCCACCTCTGTTCAGCTCAGTATGAAATAGCAGAAACCCTCACAAAGGTAAGTTTTAAACACAAACCTGAAACAAATTAAAACAAAGCTCAAAAGAACCAGTGAGATGCTTACACCAAGCCCTAGACCAGCCAACCATTACCATCCAATGTCCAATAAACACTACACTCTCACTGAAGTGTAGAATGGCTTCTGCTAATCCAAGATGGCCTGAAAATGTGCTCAGAGCAAAGCAGCTACTGCAAACAAACAACTAGGCCCAGAGAGAGAAATTCTGAGAATGGACAATGCTACAGCTACTAGCTACACTATTTTAGATAGAAACTGCAGAAAATGTTTATCACAGCAGAGATACACTAAATTAATTTTATAAAGAGAAAAGAGAACATGGAGAGACTAGAGAATGCTTTTATCTGCAAATGAATCAGTTATATGAGACACTCCTTGGCAGGAAAATCAAAACAATAACAGATGCTTAAAAATGGAGAACAGTTCCTATTAATACCCTTCACACAGTGAAAACTAACTAAAAAGCTGTCAAAAAGTGAGGCAGACAATTGCAGTACAACACTGCAGGTTTGTTTATAGCAATAAAATACAGTAAAAATTAGACAGCAAACAAAAGTGCAATAAAAAGTAAGCAGCAGAGAATAAAAAAGTGCAATAAATTGTAAGAATAAGCTATAACTAGTAAAAATAAGCAATAAATCAGGGTAATTATTGTTATATATTACAGATCAGAGTTGTGGTCAGTGTCTCTCCTCCATTCAGCTCAGTGTGAAATAGCAGAAACCCTCACAAAGGTAGGTTTTAAGTATAAACTGGAAACAACTTAAAACAAAGCTAAAAAGAACCAATGAGGTGCTTACACCAAGCTCTGGGCCTGCCAACCTTTACCAGCCAATGGCCAATCAACACTACACTCTCACTAAAGTGGGGAATGCCTTCTGCTAATCCAAGATGGCCTGGAAAATGTTCTCAGAGCAAAGCAGCCACTGCAAACAAAAACTAGGCCCAGAGACAGAAGACCTGAGAATGGACAATGCTGCAGCTACTAGCTACACTATTTTAGGCAGACAGAAAACACTACAGAAAATGTTCATCACAGCAGAAAAACAAGAGTGAGACACTAAATGAACGTGTTAACCAGAAAAAGGAGCAAGGAAACTCTAGAGAATGCTTTTATCTGTGAAAAAAATCAGTTGTATGATACACTCCCTGCAGGAAAATCAGAACAACAACAGATGCTTAAAAAAATGGAGAAAATTTCTATTTAATACCTATCACACAGTGAAACTTACTAAAGACGCTTCACAAAAAATGGGGCAGACAGTTGCAGTACAACACCACAGATTTGGTTATAGCAATAAAATACAGTAAAAAGGCAGAAGACAATAAAAGTGCAATAAAAAGTAGGCAGCAGACAAGAAAAAAATGCAATAAATTGTAAGAATAAGCTATAAATAGTAAAAATAAGCAGGAAGATATGATACGAATTGTTATATATCACAGATTAGAGTTGTGGTCAGTGCCCCTCCTCTGTTCAGCTCAGTGTGAAATAGCAGAAAACCTCAGAAGAGTATGTTTTAAGTACAAACCTGAAACAATGTAAAACATAGTTCAAAAGAACCAATGAGGTGCTTACACCAGGCACTAGACAAGCCAACCTTTACCAGCCAATGGCCAATCAACACTAAACTCTCACTAAAATGGGCAATGGCTTCTGCAAATCCAAGATGGCCTGGACAATGCGCTCAGAACAAAGCAGCAACTGCAAACAAACTAGGCCAGAGACAGAAAACCTGAGAATGGACAATGCCACAGCTACTAACTACACAATTTTAGGCAGAAAACACTACAGAAAATGTTTACCATAACAGATGAATCATAGCAAGACACTAAATGAAAGTTACAAACAGAAAAATGAGCAAGGAGACCCTATATGATGCTTTTATCTGTGAACAAATCAGTTATATGTTACACTCCTTAGTAGGAAAATCAGAACAACAACAGATGCCTAAAATGGAGAATATTTGCAAATCCCCCTTCACACAGTGAAACCTAACTAAAAGAGCTTTACAGAAAGGGATGCAGACAATTGCAGTACAATACTGCAGATATATTTATAACAATAAAATACAGAAAAGGTAGGCAGCAGACAATAAAAAGTGCAAAAAAGTGGCAGCAGACAACAAAGAGTGCTATAACTGTTAAGATCTGTTAAGAATTCTATAGTTATGTCAAGCATCTACATGGCAATACTCAGATCTGCTCTGAGTTATAAGCACAATGGCAATACATATACAGAACCAACTGATATTGACAACATCAAGAAAGCTCAAAAGGCTACAAGCCAACTCTGAATGGTCAGACTGAAGATGTTTGCTTATTAAGCAAACGAAAAGTGCTTCAAATAAATTTGTTACTCAATCAGGCTTTCTTGTTTTGTTACTTTGACGAATTGCAGTGACCATTCTCAGCTGGTTTGATATTGACAACATATTGGCTGACAGGTTCTGTGAGAACTTTACCCCCTTTTCACCCCTAAAGGGCCTATCACAATACCTGAGGAATGCCAAGTCCCTGTTATCATGGCTACACAGGTAGAAACCGCACTGTCTAAAGCCAAGAATACAGCTTCCATGGTACATGATAATATCCCTGGCTGTGTTCTACATGAATTACAAAGAGAACTGGCACCGCACCTGAGTACCCTGTTCAATCACAGCCTCATTTCAGGCTTTGTTCCTACCAAATGGCACACTGCTACAGTCATCCCACTTCACAAAGGTGGAGCGACTACAGACACTGGGAATGACCACCCCATTAGTCTGATGAGTCTGATATGTAAGGCTGTGGAGCACATCATCATGGACCTTATAAATAAGGACTTAGGGAATCTCCAAACACTGGACCCCATGCAGTATGGGTTTGTGAAAGGTAGAGCTTGCCTGCTCAATGTGATAGACTTCTTTGAAGCTGTCACCAGAGCTGTGGATGAGGGCAAGGTAGTTCACACAGCCTACTTAGTTCTTGCCAAGACCTTCAACACCATCCCATACTCAGGAATCATAGATAGACTCACTAAACTAGGCATAAACCCCAATGTAATAAGATGGGTTGCCAACTGGCTCACTGATGGAACCCACACTGTGAAAGTAGTGGACTTCAAATCTGACTACTGACCAGTTACAAGTGGTGTTCCACAGGGATAGGTCCTATGTCTGCTCCTGTTTGGCATCTACTTCTCTGAAGTTCAAGCTAACACAAAAGGGCTCTGGCTGACCAAGTTTGCAGATGATTGCAAACTGGGAGCCATTATTGATTCTCCAACTGATGTAGACTTTCAACAAAAAGGCCTCATTGACACCAATGACTGGTGCCAGATCTATGGCCTTAAGCTCAATGCCAAAAAGTGCATTGTCATTCCCTTTGGGAAAAATTTGGTGCCCATGAACTACCACATAGACGGTAGTCCACTAAACTCTGAAGGTCTGATAAGAGACATGAAGACACAGGTTGACAGCAACCTGTCCTTTGATAACCACATTGCCACTGTAGTCAGAAAGTCCTTCTATGTAGCACATCTCATTACAAAAGGTTTGTCATCCAGGAAGAAAGAGGTCATAATTGCTCTCTACTCATCCCTCATTAGACCTATTATTGAATACAATTCCCCATTTGGTGTGTACCTCACTAGACACCTACAACAAGTGGAAAGGCCACAAAAATACCTCATTAAGAGGATCTTAGACATTAGACACATGCCCTATACAGACAGAGTCAAAAAACATCAGCTATACTCTGTCTCTAATCCCCTACTTAGAGACGATCTCTGCTTGACTTACACAGCCATGTCTGACCCAGAGCTGCTAGATATACTACACCTAACAAAATCCCAGTCCCTCCATGCCACACTCTCCAGGGACCTTAACCTCATTACCACAATAAACAGAACATGCTGGAGGGACAGGTTCCTAACCTGGTGACTTCCCATACTCTGGAACAAACTTCCCATTTACCTTAGGCAGAGTACTTCACTTACCCTCTTTAAAAGAAATCTTGATGAGTGGGTGGGCAATAGGAGGTTCACCCCGGGGATCCCATCAGTAACCTTGCTTGACAGGGGCACTGGGAACTAACTTTGGACGGCATGATGCCAGGGAATCTTCTTGGGCTAGGCTTATATAGGCTCCAGGGCTGTTAGCCTAGTACACACCTATGAACCTATGAAGAATAAAGTATAACTAGTAAATTAAAACAAGAAAACAGGATACTTATTGTTATATATCACAGATCAGCATTATGGTCAGTGCACCTCCTCCGTTCAGCTCAGTGTGAAATAGCAGAAACTCTCACAAAGGTAGGTTTAAAGTACAAACTTGAAACAATTTAAAATAAAGCTCAAAAGAACCAATGAGGTGCTTACACCAAGCCCTAGACCAGCCAAACTTTACCAGCCAATGGCCAATCAACATTAAACTCTCACTAAAGTGGGGAATGGCATCTTCTAATCCAAGATGGTCTGGATAATGTGTGCAGAACAAAGTAGCCACTGCAAACAAATAACTAGACCCAGAGACAGAAAACCTAAGAATGGACACTACTACAGCTACTAGCTATACTATCTAGGCAGAAAACACTACAAAAATGTTTATCACAGCAGAAAAAAACAGCAGTGAGACACTAAATGAAGGTTTTAAACTGAACAAGGAGAAAGGAGACTCTAGAGAATGCTTTTATCTTCAAATGAATCAGTTATATGATACACTGCTTGGCAGGAAAATCAGAACAATAACAGATGCTTAAACAATGGAGAAAAATTCCAATTAATACCTTTGACACAATTAAACTTAACTAAAAAAGCTCTACAAAACGTGAGTCAGGCAATTGTAGCACAACACTGCAGATTTGTTTATAGCAATGCAGTACACTAAAAAGTAGGCAGCAGATAGTAAAATGTGCGATAAAAAGTAGGCTCCAGACAACCAAAGGTGCAATAAATGATAAGAATAAGCTATGCCTAGTAAAGATAAACAAGAAAACAGGGTACTTATTGTTATATATCACAGATCAAAGTTGTAGTCACCGCCCCTCCTCTGTTCAGCTCAGTGTGAAATAGCAGAAACCCTCACAAAGGTAGGTTTTAAGTAAAAACCTGAAACAACTTAATACAAAGCTGAAAAGAACCAGTGAGGTGCTTATACCAAGCCTTAGAACAACCAATTTTTACCAGCCAGTGGCCAATCAATACCACACTCTCACTAAAGTGGAGAATGAATTCTGCTAATCCAAGATGGCCTGGAAATGTGCTTAGAACAAGGCAGCAATTGCAAACAAACAACTAGGCCCAGAGATAGAAAACCTGAGAATGGACAATGCTATAGCTACTAGCTACCCTATTTTAGGCAGAAAACACATCAGAAAATGTTTATCCCAGCAGAAAAACAGCAGTGAGACACAAAATGAAAGTTTTAAACTGAACAAAGAACAAGGGGACTCAAGAAAATGCTTTTATCATCAAATAAATCAGTTATATGATACACTGCTTGGCAGGAAAATCAGAACAACAGATGCTTAAACATTGAGAAAATATCCAATTAATACCTTTCACACAGTGAAACTTAACTAAAGAAGATTTACAAAAAGCGAGGTAGACAATTTCAGTACAACACTGCAGATTTGTTTATAGCAATAAAATACAGTAAAATGTATGCAGGAGGCAAGAAAAAATGCAACAAAAAGTAGGCAGCAGAAACAAAAACTGAAATAAATGGTAAGAATACGTGATAACTAGTAAAAATAAGCAAGAAAGCATGATAATTATTATTATATATCACAGATCAGAGTTGTGGTCTGTGCCCCTCCTCAGTTCAGCTCAGTGTGAAATAGCAAAAACCCTCCTAAAGGTAGGTTTTAAGTACAAATCTAAAATGACTTAAAACAAAGCTCAAAAGAACCAGTGAGGGCTTACACCAAGCTGTAGTCCAGCAAACCTTTACCAGCCAATAGCCGATCAACAATACACTCTCACTAAAGTAGAGAATGGCTTCTGCTAATCCAAGATGAACTGGAAAATGTGATCAGAACAAATCAACCAATGCAAACAAACAACTAGGCCCAGAGAACGAAAACATGAGAATGGACACTGCTACAGCTACTAGCTACACTATTTTAGGCAGGTGGAAAACACTACCAAAAATGTTTATCACAGCAGAAAAACAGCAGTGAGACACAAAATGAAAGTTTTAAACAGAAAATCAAAGCAAGGAGACACTAGGGAATGCTGTTATCTGTGAACAAGCCAGTTATAGGATACACTGATTTGCAGGAAAATAAGAACAACAGCAGATGCTTAAAAATTGAGAAAGTTTCCAATTAATACCTTTCACACAGTGAAATCTAACCAAAAAAGCTGTCAAAAAGTGAGGCAGACAATTGCAGTATAACACTGCAGGTTTGTTTATAGCAATAAAATACAGTAACAATTAGGCAGCAAACAAAAGTGCAATAAAAAGTAAGCAGCAGAGAATAAAAAGTGCAATAAATGATAAGAATAAGCAAACTATAACTCGTACAAATAAGCAAGAAATCAGGATAATTATTGTTATATATCACTGTTCAGAGTTGTGGTCAGTGGCTCTCCTCCATTCAGCTCAGTGTGAAATAGCAGAACCCCTCACAAAGGTAGGTTGCAAGTACAAACTGGAAACAACTTAAACCAAAGCTCAAAAGAACCAGAGGGGTGCTTACACCAAGCCCTAGGCTAGCCAACCATTACCAGCCAATGGCCAATCAACACTATACTCTCACTAAAGTGGGGAATGCCTTCTGCTAATCCAAGATGGCCTGTAAAATGTGTTCAGAGCACAACAGCCACTGCAAACAAAAACTAGGCCCAGAGACAGAAAACCTGAGAATGGACAATGCTGCAGCTACTAGTTACATTATTTTAGGTAGAAAACACTACAGAAAATGCTCATCACAGCAGAAAAACAAGAGTGAGACACTAAATGAAAGTCTTAACCAGAAAAAGGAGCAGGGAGACTCTAGAGAATGCTTTTATCTATGACAAAAATCAGTTGTATGATACACTACCTGCAGGAAAATCAGAACAACAGATGCTTAAAAATTGAGAAAATTTCCATTTAATACCTTTCACACAGTGAAACTTGATTAAAAACATGTCACAAAAAAGGGGGGCAGACAGTTGCAGTACAACACAGCAAACTTGTTTATAGCACTAAAATACAGTAAAAAGGCAGAAGACAATAAAAAGTGCAATAAAAAGAAGGCAGCAGACAAGAAAAATGCAATAAATTGTAAGAATAAGCTATAACTAGTAAAAATAAGCAGGAAGCTAGGATACTAATTGTTATATATCACAGATCAGAGTTGTGGCCAGTACCCCTTCTCTGTTCAGCTCAGTGTGAAATAGCAGAAACCCTCAGAAGGGTAGATTTTAAGTACAAACCTGAAACAATGCAAAACATACAACAAAAGAACCAATGAGGTGCTTACGCCAGGCACTAGACAAGCCAACCTTTACCAGCCAGTGGCCAATCAACAATTTACTCTCACTAAAGTGGGCAATGGCTTCTGCTAATCCATGATGGCCTGGACAATGTGCTCAGCACAAAGCAGCAACTGCAAACAAACAATTAGGTCAGAAACAAAAAACCTGAGAATGGACAATGCCACAGGTACTACCTATACTATTTTAAGCAGAAAACACTACAGTAAATATTTATCACAACAGAAAAATAGTAGCAAGACACCAAATGAAAGTTATAAACAGAAAAATGAGCAAGAAGCCCCTAGAGGATGCTTTTATCTGTGCACAAATCAGTTATATGATACACTCCTTAGCAGGAAAATCAGAACAACAACAGATGCTTAAAAATGGAGGAAATTTGCAAATAATACATTTCAGATAATGAAACCTAACTAAAAGAGTTTTACTGAAAGTGATGCAGACAATTGCAGTACAACACTGCATATATGTTTATAACAATAAAATACAGAAAAGGTGGGCAGCAGACAATAAAAAGTGCAATGAAGGTGGCAACAGACAACAAAGAGTGCTATAACTGTTAAGAACTGTTAAGAATTCTATAGTTATGTCAAGAATCTACATGGCAATACTCAGATCTGCTCTGAGTTATAGCACAATGGCAGTACATATACAGAATCAACTGATATTGCCAACATATTGGCTGACAGGTTCAGTGCAAACTTTACCCCCTTTTCACCCCTAAAGGGCCTATCACAATATCTGAGGAATGTCAAGTCCCTCTTATCATGGCTACACAGGTAAAAACTGCACTGTCCAAAGCCAAGAATACAGCTTCCATGGGACTAATAATATCCTTGGCTGTGTTCTACATGAATTACAAAGTGATACTGGCACCACACCTGAGTACCCTGTTCACTCACAGCCTCATTTCTGGCTTCTTTCCTACTGAATGGTGCACTGCTATGGTCATCCCACTCCACAAAGTGGGAGCAACTACAGACCCTGGGAACTACTGCCCCATTAACCCGTTGTGTCTGATATGTAAGGCTGTGGAGTGCATCATCATGGACCTTATAAATAAAGACATAGGGAATCTCCAAACTCTGGACCTCATGGAGTATGGGTTTGTGAAAGATAGAGCATGCCTGCTCAATGTGATAGACTTCTTTGAGTCTGTCACCAGAGCTGTGGATGAGGGCAAGGTAGTTCACACAGGCTTCAACACCATCCCTTACTCAGGAATCATAGATAGACTCACTAAACTAGGCATAAACCCCAGTGTAACAAGATGGATTGCCAACTGGCTCACTGATAGAACCCACACTGTGAAAGTAATGGACTCCAAATCTGACTACCAACCAGTTATAAGTGGTGTCCCACAGGGAATGGTCCTAGGTCCGCTCCTGTTTGGCATCTACTTCTTTGAAGTTCAAGCCAACACAAAGGGACTCTGGCTGACCAAGTTCACAGATGATTGCAAACTGGGAGCCATTATTGATTCTCCAACTAATGTCGACATTATAAAAAAAGGCCTCAGTGACACCAATGACTGGTGCCAGAACCATGGCCTTAAGCTCAATGCCAAACAGTGCATTGTCATTCCCATTGGGAAACATTTGGTGCCCATGAACTACCACAAAGAAGGTAGACCACTAAACACTGAAGGTGTGATAAGGGACCTGAAGACACAGGTTGACAGCAACCTGTCCTTTGATAACCACATTGCCACTGTAGTCAGAAAGTCCTTCTATGTGCAAATCTCATTACAAAAGGTTTGTCATCCAGGAAGAAAGAGGTCATAATCGCTCTCTACTCATCCCTCATTAGACCTATTATTGAATACAATGCCCCATTTGGTATGTAACTCACTAGACATCTACAACAACTGACAAAGCCATAAAAATACCTCATTAAGAGGATCTTAGGCCTTAGGCACATGCCCTATACAGATAGACTCAAAAAACTCCAGATATACTCTGTCTCTTATCGCCTACTTATCTCTGCTTGACCTATAAAGCCATGTCTGACCCAGAGCTGCTAGATATGCTACACCTAAAGAAAACCCAGTCCCTCCATGCCACAAACTCCATGGACATTAACCCCATTACCACAATAAACAGAGCATGCTGGAAGGACCGGTTCCTAAACCTGAGATTTCCCATACTCTGGAACAAACTTCAGACGGCATGATACCAGGGAATCTTCTTGGGTTGGGCTTATGTAGGCTCCAGGGCCATTAGACTAGTACACACCTATGAACCTATGAATAATAAAGTATAAGTAGAAAAAAAAACAGGAAAACAGGATAATTATTGTTATATATCACAGATACAGATACAAACCTGAAACAATGAAAATAAAGCTCAAAAGTACCAGTGAGGTGCTTACACCAAGCCCTAGACAAGCCATCCTTTACCAGCCAATGGCCAATCAACACTACACTCTCACTAAAGTGGGGAATGGCTTCTGCTAATCCAAGACGGCCTGGAAAATGTGCTCAGAACAAAGCAGTGACTGCAAACAAACAATTAGGCCCAGAGACAGGTAACCTGAGAATGGACAATGCTACAACTACTAGCTATACTATTTTAGGCAGAAAACACAACAAAAATGTTTATCACAGCAGAAAAAAAACAGCAGTGAAAAACTAAATGAAAGTTTTAAACAAAAAAAGGAGCAAGGAGACTCCATAGAATGCTTTTATCTGTGAGCAAATCAGTTATATGATACACTCTGGCAGGAAAATCAGAACAACAGATGCTTACAAATGTAGACACTTTCCAATTAATACCTTTCAAACAGTGAAACTTAACTAAAAAGCTTTACAAAAAGTGAGGCAGTCTATTTCAGTACAACACGGCAGATTTATTTATAGCAAAAAAATACAGTAAAAAGAAAGCATCAGACAACAAAAAATGCAATAAATTGTAATAATACGCTATAACTAGAAAAATAAACAAGAAAACTGGATACTTATTGTTATATATTACAGATCAGAGTTGTGGTCATTGCCGTTCCTCCATTCAGCTCAGTGTGAAATAGCAGAAACCTTCACAAAGGTAGGTTTAAGTACAAATCTGAAATAACTTAAAACAAAGCTCAAAAGAACCAATGAGATGCTTACACCAAGCCCTAGATCAGCCAGCCTTTACCAGCCAATGGCCAATCAACATTACACTCGCACTAAAGTGGATCCAAGATGGCCTACAAAATGTGCTCAGAACAAAGCAGCCACTGCAAACAAACATCTAGGCCCAGAGACAGAAAGCCTGAGAATGGACAATGCTACAGCTACTAGCTATACTATTTTAGGCAGAAAACATTACAGTAAATGTTTATCACAGCAGATAAAACAGCAGTGAGTCACTAAATGAAAGTTTTAAAAAGAACAAGGAGCAAGGATACTCTAGAGAATGCTTTTATCTTCAAATGAATCAGATATATGATCACTGGTTGGCAGGAAAATCAGAACAACTGATGCTTAAAAAATGGAGAAAATGTCCAATTAATACCTTTGACAGTGAAGCTTAACTAAAAAAGCTTTACAAAAAGTGAGTCAGACAATTGGAGCGCAACACTGCAGATTTGTTTATAGCAATACTCCTCTTCTTCTGTTTTGGTTGTTCTCATTAGGGGTCACCGCAGCAGATCATCTGTTTTCATTTCTTCTTCTTCTACTTTGGCAAACAGTAGCCCAATTTCCACCAGCACCCTATTGGCTAACAGAACTGGTGGCGGTCATTGTTAACCCAGGCCTAGACCGATCCGGTATGGTAATCTGTATTGTCTGCATATGTTATTTGGCAGAGATTTTACACCGGATGCCCTTCCTAAAGAAACCCTCCCCATTTTTCTGGGCTTGGGACAGGCACGAAGAAATGTACTGCCTTGTGCATCCCCAGTGGCTGGGTTTGTTTATAGCAATACGATACACTAAAAAGTAGGCAAAAGATAATAAAACATGCAATAAAAAGTAGGGTCCAGACAACAAAAAGTGCAATAAACAAACAAAAAGTACAGAAACCCTCACAAAGGTAGGTTTTAAGTAAAAACCTGAAACAACTTAATACAAAGCTCAAAAGAACCAGTGAGGTGCTTACACCAAGCCCTAGACCAGCCAACCTTTACCAGCCAATGGCCAATCAGCACTACACTCTCACTAAAGTGGGGAATGGCTTCTGCTAATCCAAGACGGCCTGGAAAATGTGCTCAGAACAAAGCAGTGACTGCAAACAAACAATTAGGCCCAGAGACAGGTAACCTGAGAATGGACAATGCTACAACTATTAGATATACTATTTTAGGCAGAAAACACTATAAAATGTTCATCACAGCAGAAAAAACACAGCAGTGAAACACTAAATGAAAGTTTTAAACAAAAAAAGGAGCAAGGAGACTCCATAGAATGCTTTTATCTGTGAACAAATCAGTTATATGATACACCCTGGCAGGAAAATCAGAACAACAGATGCTTAAAAATGTAGACATTTTCCAATTAATACCTTTCACACAGTGAAACTTAACTAAAAAAGCTTTACAAAAAGTGAGGCAGACTATTTCAGCACAACACTGCAGATTTGTTTATAGCAAAAAAATACAGTAAAAAGAAAGCATCAGACAACAAAAAATGCAATAAATTGTAATAATAAGCTATAACTAGAAAAAATAAACAAGAAAACTGGATACTTATTGTTATATATTACAGATCAGAGTTGTGGTCATTGCCGTTCTTCCATTCAGCTCAGTGTGAAATAGCAGAAACCTTCACAAAGGTAGGTTTAAGTACAAATTTGAAATAACTTAAAACAAAGCTCAAAAGAACCAATGAGATGCTTACACCAAGTCCTAGATCAGCCAGCCTTTACCAGCCAATGGCCAATCAACATTACACTCGCACTAAAGTGGATCCAAGATGGCCTACAAAATGTGCTCAGAACAAAGCAGCCACTGCAAACAAACATCTAGGCCCAGAGACAGAAAACCGGAGAATGGACAATGGTACAGCTACTAGCTATACTATTTTAGGCAGAACACACTGCAGAAAATGTTTATCACAGCAGAGAAAACAGCAGTGAGTCACTAAACGAAAGTTTTAAAAAGAACAAGGAGCAAGGATACTCTAGAGAATGCTTTTATCTTCAAATGAATCAGATATATGATCACTGCTTGGCAGGAAAATCAGAACAACTGATGCTTAAAAAATGGAGAAAATTTCCAATTAATACCTTTGACAGTAAAGCTTAACTAAAAAAGCTTTACAAAAAGTGAGTCAGACAATTGCAGCGCAACACTGCAGATTTGTTTATAGCAATACTCCTCTTCTTCTGTTTTGGTTGTTCTCATTAGGGGTCACCACAGCAGATCATCTGTTTTCATTTCTTCTTCTTCTCCTTTGGCCAACAGTAGCCCAATTTCCGCCAGCACCCTATTGGCTAACAGAACTGGTGGCGGTCATTATTAACCCAGGCCTAGACCGATCCGGTATGGTAATCTGTATTGTCTGCATATGTTATTTGGCAGAGGTTTTACACCGGATGCCCTTCCTGACGTAACCCTCCCCATTTATCTGGGCTTGGGACAGGCACGAAGAAAAGCACTGCCTTGTGCATCCCCAGTGGCTGTGTTTGTTTATAGCAATACGATACACTAAAAAGTAGGCAAAAGATAATAAAACATGCAATAAAAAGTAGGGTCCAGACAACAAAAAGGGCAATAAACAAACAAAAAGTGCAGAAACCCTCACAAAGGTAGGTTTTAAGTAAAAACCTGAAACAACTTAATACAAAGCTCAAAAGAACCAGTGAGGTGCTTACACCAAGCCCTAGACCAGCCAACCTTTACCAGCCAATGGCCAATCAACACTACACTCTCACTAAAGTGGGGAATGGCTTCTGCTAATCCAAGACGGCCTGGAAAATGTGCTCAGAACAAAGCAGTGACTGCAAACAAACAATTAGGCCCAGAGACAGGCAACCTGAGAATGGACAATGCTACAACTACTAGCTATACTATTTTAGGCAGAAAACACTACAAAAATGTTTATCACAGCAGAAAAAACACAGCAGTGAAACACTAAATGAAAGTTTTAAACAACAAAAGGAGCAAGGAGACTCAATAGAATGCTTTTATCTGTGAACAAATCAGTTATATGATACACTCTGGAAGGAAAATCAGAACAACAGATGCTTACAAATGTAGACACTTTCCAATTAATACATTTCACACAGTGAAACTTAACTAAAAAAGCTTTACAAAAAGTGAGGCAGACTATTTCAGTACAACACTGCAGATTTGTTTATAGCAAAAAATACAGTAAAAAGAAAGCATCAGACAACAAAAAGTGCAATAAATTGTAATAATAAGCTATAACTAGAAAAAATAAACAAGAAAACTGGATACTTATTGTTATATATTACAGATCAGAGTTGTGGTCATTGCCGTTCCTCCATTCAGCTCAGTGTGAAATAGCAGAAACCTTCACAAAGGTAGGTTTAAGTACAAATCTGAAATAACTTAAAACAAAGCTCAAAAGAACCAAGCCTTAGACCAGCCAATATTTACCAGCCAATGGCCAATCAACACCACACTCTCACTAAAGTGGAGAATGAATTCTGCTAATCCAAGATGGCCTGGAAAATGTGCTCAGAACAAAACAGCCAATGCAAACAAACAACTAGGCCCAGAGACAGAAAATCTGAGAATGGACAATGCTACAGCTAATAGCTACACTATGTTAGGTAGAAAACACACTAGAAAATGTTTATCCCAGCAGGAAAACAGCAATGAGACACCTAATGTAAGTTGTAAACTGAACAAAGAGCAAGGAGACTCTAGAGAATGCTTTTATCTTCATATAAATCAGTTATAAAATACACTGCTTGGCAGGAAAAGAACAGATGCTTAAAAATGGTGAAAATTTCCAATTTATATCGTTGACACAGTGAAACTTAACTAAAAAAGCTTTAGAAACAATGAGGCAGACAATTGCAGCACAACACTGCAGATTTGTTTATAGCAATACAATACAGTAAAAAGTAGGCAACAGACAATACAAAGTGCAATAAAAAGTAGGCAGCAGACAATAGAAAGTACAATAAATGGCAAGAATAAGCTATAACTAGTAAGAATAAGCAAGAAAATAGGATGCTTATTGTTATATATCACAGGTCAGAGTTGTGGTGAGTGCCCATCCTCCATTCAGCTCAGTGTGAAAATCATCCTACCCCAAGGAGTAATAGAACCAGTTCCCCCTTCATAGGTGGTAAGGGGTTTGTACTCAGGATGTCCTTCATGCCAAGGAATGAAAAATTTTGGAGAGCAGTTCTGGATCCTTCTTTCCTAATCCTGGTTGTGATAATGCCCAAACTCAAGATGATGTAACTTTACAACTTCTTAACTCTTCTTCCTCCTTCATGTTTCCTGTTAACACTAGAATTAAAAGATGCTTATCATCTGATCCCTTTTCATCTAGACTTTAGGCATTTCTTAAAGTTTTGTGTCTCTGAATCACATTATCAGTTCTTTGCCCTACCCTTTGGACTTTCCACCTTACCAAGAGTGTTCACAAGTGTCTAGCTCCAGTTATAGATCATTGCAGGCTATAGGATATCCACATTTTTCAGTGTTTAGACAACTTGTTTATCTTTTCAGAGTCTTTTTCAAAGTATCAGGAATCTCTGTCTCTCACTCTGTATCTCAGGTGAGAGATCTCTTACATAAGCTGGAATCCCAAGAGAACTTTCAAAAGTTTTTCTGGACTCCCTCAGACAGGATTGTGTTCCTGGGATGTCAACTAGACAGCTCAGTTCAAAGAGCTTTTCTTCCACAGGAAAAATTAAATCTTTATTTAAAGATGTTTCTAAGGGTTTCCGTTCAGACTTCGGTCACTGCAGGGGAATACCTCATGATTTTCGGTCTCATGTCATCTATGATTCTCGTGTTTTCCCTGGCAAGACTCCACATTAGAAGGATACAGTAGAATCTGAAATCTCTTTGGTCCAAGCATTGACACCCTTTATTTTTTTCAAATCCTAGTATTGGGATCTCTCAGAAAGAGAAATTGTTTGGTGTAGACAACAGATATCATTAAACCTAAGTCTCCCCTTCTCCCTCCCTGCTCCAAAGCAGTCAGTCACCACAGATTCTTTGGACTTAACTTGGGGAGCAGTTTCAGTAGGAATAAAAGTGCAAGGGGTGTGGGACACCAAGAACAAACAGAAGCACATAAATATCATTGAGATGCTTGGTCCTGATCAAAACACTCAACTGTATGAAACACCTTTGGTCCCTGGGACTTCATCAAGCAGTTACAGACAATACTATAGTAATCTGGCACATCAATAAGCAAGGTGGAAACACGTTGTACCACCTTTAAAGACTAACCATGTAAACTTTGGATATAACTTTACAGCACAGTCTCACTCTACAGCCTTCCTACTTTCTGTCAGAGCAAAATTATGTTGCAGATAAGCTGAGCAGGACCAGGACAGACCCTCACAAATGGAAACTGGATCAGGGATTCTTCATAGATTTGATCCATCTGTGGTGAATTCCTTAAGTAGACCTCCTTGCCTCCTCTCCTGAAAATCAACTGCCAAAAATGTGTTCTGGGACTCTGTGCAAGAAGTCCTGGAAGAGAGATACCTTTCCATTTCTTTGGAGAGGAATGTTCCTGTATGCCCTTCTACCAATTCCATTAATATCCAGGATACCTCTGAAAAGTATTTTATTATGGTGACTCCCTTCTGACTCAATCAACTGTGGTGCTCCCTTCTTTTGGAAATGGGCAGGTGCAATTACTACAACCTTCCTCATACACTGGATTTATTCACAAAGGAACAGGCATGTTTGATACACCCCAACATCAATCATCTTCAATTGACTGCCTGGATGATAGGGTCTTAACATAAAGTCTGGGGAGAGAATCTGAGTACAGAAACTGAAAAAATGTGAATATAAGTAGATAAATAATTTAAAAGCAACTAAAACTGCAGGCTTTAATGGTGAATGAATGGTGTAACTTTAAACACTAAATAGAATTTAATCATGTGACTTAGTAGTATTTATGTTTTACTAGCTTTGCTCAATTTCATACATCTGAAGAAGTACCGTTTGTGTAAAAGCTTATGTGTTGTTGTTATTGTTGATGTTTTTACTTTAATAAATTGCAGATTTTATTGGTATCTTTGAGTCAGTGAATATTTTACTGCCTTTAATGAAAAATGACTTGGAGTCTGCCTGTTTGAGCTGCTTGTCTTCCAGACTTTGCCAATGTGCCATCAGTTTGGGGCAACGTTTTGTGGATAAATCCAAAAATAATGAGGGGACAAAGGGCTAAAATCAAGGAACAGTTTTAAATATTACTCTAATTTACTTGGAAAGTTAATAAAATAGCATATTTTGCATCAGTATATATTTTTTAAACAATACGAAGCAAAAATCTCTAATGTCAGGCATCACTGACTGACTATAATCCTTACAAAGGACAGGGCAGAAATATGAAGCAAAATCAGGGCCACTATGCAACCGTCAGCACAGTTGAGAGGTATGCTGCCAAGTAATTTTTATATTTATGAATGTCTGAGATGTGCCTACCTCCCTATCTGCCATTGAATGAAGGATGTGCCATTCGTGAACATTCTCAAACAGTCAAACTGTCACATAGAGAAACTGGAAAAACTAGTTCAGGCACACATCAGTGCCAGTACTATATAAGTTATGTTTTCATTGTTTTTATTACTATTAGTGATGGCTTAATGGGATGAAAAATATTTCAGTGCTGAGAAAAGCTTGACATTTGGGTGGAGACATCCTTTAAATTATTTACACATTACTGAAACATGAAAAGTACGAAAAATAATTAACCCTATACATTTATTGGTTGTGTGCCCTTCAAGGAGGACACACCCAGTTATAGACAGTTTCCAGTTAGACCTCCTGTAGTTATATTTATTCAAGTATGTAAAATCATTCCTCATTCTTATTTCTAGAATACTGCAAAAAGTGCTCTATGCAGAAAGCAGTGTATGCCATAATAAAATTCAAACATGCCATCTTCTTTTTAGAAACATTAAAGAAAATCATTCTCTTGAAACCATGTGGGTTCAATGAACTCTAACTGTAATGTCTGGCATATTTTTCTTTATGTTAAGTCTCCAAGTATTTTAGTTATACTGACTTCTCACATGATATTTTTTTATAAGAAGCTGCCATAGGATAATTAAAATTTTCACTTAGTTTTGACATGTTTCAGAACATGTATTTTTAATTTTCTGGTTGCTCTGCATGAACTGATGAAAATCAAACATAAAGATAGAAACTGGTATCCCGCAACATAGTAAACTAAGGATATACTTTTATTGTTACTGGCTCAGTTTGTTAATCAGACTAAAGTTAGCATTTCATAAATTGCTCTGTCTTAAAATGGCACAATAGTGGCAATCATTTTGATAATTTTGTTTTCATCTAAAGTGGCTTATTTTTGTTTCCCATACTGTCTTTTTATTACATGGGTGGGGGTAGCCCTCTTTCTGGTGACTTAGAATAGCAATGTTTTGAATCCAAGCTATCACTGATTGGTTCTTAAAACAACTGTCAGTAAAGTTTTTTAAATGATATCATTATATATTTCTTTGCTTTTTAGGAAATGGTCCAGTTTTCACAATCAATGCTAGTAAAATGGAAGCCTCCTTGAATTTGCCAGCATATTCCCCAGCCACATCACTGACGCTAACTGTAAACATAGCAGCTGTTCATGTGAGAATGCAACATTTGCCACTAAATTACCAATGTCGACTATAGTACTTGTCAAACTGACAAAAGATTTACTGGGTCAAAGATATATAGCAATTGCAAAATTACCATGGTAGTTTACATCTCCTAGTGTTCTATTTGCCACTGCTTCTATGTGAGGAAGATCATCAGGAGGCTTGGCACAGGCTATAAATCAGGCAAGTTTGCAAGGGACTGTGCTCACTCTGCAGAGTTCATTAATGCTTTCTATTGTTTCAACTGCATCCAGTGCCATCCAAGCGAAAATAAGTATATTTTCTTGATTTACTGCACTTGTACTTGTTTTATTCTTTGAATCGCTACTGCTTTTGAGCATTTTTTTAAAACATGTATCTGATTTTGTGACAAAAATAGTAATTTCTCAGTTTGTTGCATTTCCTAGTTCTGTTTGCCTCCAAATTATCTTGCAGAAGGGAAATTAGCCAGGAACTTCATTGTTTAGTAGTTGTTTGTTGTTTATTCTGCACTTCAGAGCTTCTTTTGCTGTGCTTTTACATAAAGAAATTCCAGGACATCCATCTTGTGGCAGGAGATGTTTTATCTAGTTTGTCTGAGTTGATTAGCACTCCAGAGAGCTCAAAGTGTGCTACGTTATTGGCTAAAGGGTATATGGGTCAGTTTTTGTAGCTTATTTCTCCTATAAATCAGGCAAATTAGTGCAGAGCTTCCTACCATGCAGCTATGATTAAAAGTCTCCTGTATAGCAGTAAATGCCTTGACTATAAAATTTCCCTATAAAGTTAGATCTCGGTCTGAAACTTGTTAAACAGTGTGATATTGTGTGGAATTAAGTTTAGAGCAGCTAGATTATGCATTGAATAGCACTACCATAGCCTAGCACTATATAACATCTTTCCCTTAACACCAGAAAATAGTTTATGTAACAAGCAGCACTACTATATCCTAGCAATATGTAACTTGGGTTCATAGGTGTTTTCTAGGCTAATGACTAAAGGGCCTTTTTAAGCTTAGCCATGAATCTCAAATCTCTGAGAAGTTCTGGTACCATTGATAAGTGTAAGCAGGGGCTTGGGAGGTGAAATGTTTACAAGCAGGGGCCTGGGAGATTAACCATTTACAGGCTGCCTGTGTCCATTAGAGACATGGGTGCCAAACCAGGGATGACTTTCCTGCTCCCCATCTAATTGTTCAAGTTACACTTGAATTAGATTAGGAAGTAATTCTGCTTGCATGGATAGGGTGTGTGTTCCAGAGAAGGAGTAGCCACTGAAATACATACCTGTCTCTCCAGTCAGTCCTATGTATATCACAGGCAAGGCTTAAGTCTTTAGAATGGGTAATTCTGGTGTTGTTTGTTTTGTGGATATGCATGAGATCTATCAGAGTGGGGTCTGACAATGCCTTATATACCAGACATAGATTTCCCCTGAACAGACTACAAGGAGAAGGCTTTGAGGCAATCTGCTTTGATTTTTCTCACAGAGGTTACCCCACCTTTGGAACAAGCTTCCTATTCATATTAAACAAATCTCCTTGTTGGCCCTATTTAAGCGCAGTTTGGATGACTGGATGGGTAACCAGAAATTTACCCCATGGGTTTCACCTGTGTCCCTCTTGGACAGGGGCAATAGGTGCTGATTTTAGTGTCTACTTGAACCAGACTCCCTTGGGAACATGGGTTGAACTTGGCTAAGCTTGTAAGAGCCCTGGGCCATAAGCTTAGTAACCTCCTATGATCCTATGTTACTTATGCCCTGTTTTCTTCTGGTGAGGAACTTCTGTGGATGCTCCAGTTGTTGGATATGCTTGGTTAGGTATATACCAAAGGGGACATTGTACTCAATGATAGGCCTGATGAATGCCGAATACAATGGAACAATGACTTCCTTAGACCTACAAGCCATACCTTAAGTTAACATAGAATGATTTCCTCACTGCTGAAGATACATGATGGTCAAAGGCTAAATTACTGTCTATGTGTGTCCTCAAGTCCCTGACTACTGGGTCAGCTTTTAGAGGTGTGTTGTCAATATGATAGTTACCAGGGGTGGATGACTTCCTGAAGGATACTGTTATGCATTTCCTGGTATTTATTTCTGGTCCATGGCTATGACGCCAATAATTTGTCTGTGTCAGCTATTCCTGGAGGACATTAGTGTCAGTGGGGGATTTTATGACTGCCTCTAATTTGCAATTATCTGCAAATTTAGTCAGCCAAAGGCCACTGACATTGGCATTGACTTCAGAAAAGTAAGTCCCAAGAAGGAGTAGCCTCAGGACCAATCCCTGAGGGACACCGCTTGTGACTGGCCCCTCTGAAGAGGTGGACTTCCCAATTCTAACTTCCTGGGTCTTGTCTGTGAGCTATCTGGCTATCCACCAGGTGACATAAGAGTTTGTATCGACCTTCTTAAGTTTGCCAACAATGCCCAAGTGGGGTACTGTGTCAGATGGCTTGGCCAGGTCAGGGTAGGCAGTGTGAACTATTTTGCCCTGATTCATTGCTTTGGTGACCTTCTCAAAGAAGTCCACCAGGATGAGTAGGCATGACCTGCCCTTGATGAAAACAAATCGGGTTGGGTACAGTGTCTGGAGGTTTCCTTTGTCATTACTGATGATTTCCACAGACTAGTGAGACTTACAGGTTTGTAGTTTCTAGGGTCTGTAGATGGCCCACCTTTGTGCAGATGGATAAATACTGCTTTCCATTCATGAGCCTCAAAGCCTGTTTGGAAGCTACATTTTAAATAGCAATTCCAGAGGCCCTGATAGGTTATGTTTCATGCTATTTAGAAGGCATCCTGGGATGTTGTCTGGACCCATTGATGCAGTGTTCTTGGCCTTAGAGAGAGCATTAAGGACCTGTTTTCTAGTGATATCACAGGGAGTTATATTTGATAGTATTTCCTGAGGGAAGGTTGAGGGGGAAAGAGGGGTAAAGTTGGAGTTGAATTTGTCAGCCAGTAAGTTTGCTATATCTGCTGGCTCAGTATAGGTGGCTGCATTTACAATGAGCTCTGTACACAACTGTGCATTGCCTTTGAGGTTGCGGACATAGCTAAAGAATCTCTTGTGGTTGTCCTTTGTCAAGGGACAAATTTACCTCAGATTTGACTTTGGTAGACTTTATTTGTCCTATGAGTTGTTTATTTAGTTTAATGAGAGTGCTTTTATCCTGCTGGGTGCTGCACCTCCTAATTTTTTATATGATTTGTTTTTCTTCTGTTATACAGCCTATGGATTTTGTGATTCCACTAGAGTGCCTTGTTTTTTTGAGTTAGGTCTGTACTTCTTCCTAGTGGGTACAGCTGCCTCTATGCAGCTATTAACATACTTGTACAGGGTTTCTCTGAACAGTTCTGCATAGGCAGTAGTGTTCTCAGGGTTTATGGGGGTTTGAAATGTTGTCAGTGTATCACTGAATAGTAGGAAGTTAGCCTTAAAGTAGTTCCTGAATATTCCAGAGTTAGCTGGGATTCCAAGTTTTATTTTTCTTCAAAGGACACCATTTTGTGGTCTGACCTTACTAGAGAAGACATTAAACTAGGGGGTGTGCAGCACTCTCCTATATTAGTGAGGATGTTTGCACATCTTGTTGGTGTATTAACAATCTGGTCTAGGGAGTTTGCATTTATAAAATCCAGGAATCTATGTGCCTTTATGTTTGGTGTTGTATATGATCCCCAATTATTAATGGGGTAATTAAGTCATCCATGAATATGGTACTGGGTTGAATGTTTCCAATAAGTTTAAATATATGTTAAAAGTTTTCTGGGTCACAGAAAGGGGCCTATAGCTTGCAAGGAAGTGGCAAGGGATTTTGCCCATGGTGATTTGAACATGGAGAAGCTCAAGTGCATTGTCTTGTTTGACCATTTTTGAGGTATATATATTTTTTATATATAAATCAAGACTGCTCCACCTTTTGCCCCTGTCTGTGTAATATATGTCTGAATGTGTGGAAGGCATTATAATATTGTACTGTTAATGTTCTGTCCACAGCTTTAGACTATATCCCCATGATATCACTATCATATTGGGTCCTCTTCTCTTTTCCATCTTCACCAACAATCTGCATACCTCTATGCAGCATGCCACTTTTATACAGTATGCAGATGATTTGACCCTAATCTGCTCAGCCCCATCTCTTACCACTCTGCAAAAACTCACCCAAGAATCCTTTGCCTCTGTGGAAAGTTGGATTACAAATATCCGACTTCTCCAATCCCAACAAAACCAAATTACTCCTATTCACCCCCAACAAATTTAAAACCTCTCTTCTCTCCTTCTCTGTGACTTCCAGAAATGGAACTGTTATTGCTCCTTCTACCCATACTAAACTCCTTGGTGTAGAAATAGACAATAATCTTCACTTTGATGTTCATATCTCCCAAACTATCAAAAAGGTACATAAAAATGGGAACTCTATACAGACACAAAAACGTCCTATCAGATCAGGCGCAGATTACCCTAACCCAAACACACCTATTGTCCACTTTAATGTATGCAGCACCAATCCTAACACACATCAGGAGACTTGACCTTGACAAACTTGTATCTTGTTACAATAAAATTGCCAAGTTTGCTAGTAACTCCACCTTCAGAGCCCACCACTGCCTGGCTCTAAAGGAGCTTCAGTGGCTAGAACTTCCACAATTACTAAATGATCACCAGCTAGTTATTTCATACAACATTCAAAGTAATCCCGACAAAACCCCAACACTAAGTCAACTGCTGACTCACTACATAGCAAATCGTCCCCTCTGCTCCTCCAACAAATCCCTCCTATCAATATCTAGGGCTAGCAGCACTGCAAGGAAAGCACTTTTCTCGCACACCATAGCTAAAAACTGGAATAGCCTCCCCAACTTTGTGGCTTCAGCATCAAATACTTTACAGTTCAAAACTCAATAAAGGCACATCTTATGAATTCCTGGCAATGTCCATGTATTACCGAATCTTCTTCTATTCTTTTCTACTTCTCCTACCTTCCCTCTTGCTTTTTCCTGAGATAACCATGGTCTTAGTTACAGAATAAAATTTTTAATAAATAAAGGGTGTTCACAACACAATCTATGTAGATGCGTAGAACCTCTGTACAAGATCTTCTATTTTATAAATGTGGTATTATTTTTTATCTGTTTTTTAAATGTTTCTGTTATCAATTTTCTGTATTTCTAAATGTATCTTTTATTGTTTAACTAATGTGGAGATTTTCTCCCCGGGCCTCCGCTGAAAATGGACCTAGTCCAGTCCGACTTTCCCAGTCAACAAATGTAAAATAGATAAATAAAAATAAATAAAAAAAATATCTCAGTGACCGCACAGATGTCAGCATTGTATAGGATGAGGAGAACTTCCAGAGAGTAGAGTTTTTTGTTTAGACTCCTAGCACTGAGCAGTAAGACCTTTAGATTTTTTTGGTTTTGATTTGCTGTGTCAGAAGTACTTTCAGTTTGGCATGGCCTAAAAAAGGCACAAAGGGGAAGGATAATGTTTTAGATAATATTTGCAAGCCTAGAGAAGAGAAGTGCAGACCATCCCTGGTAAAGCAGTGTGGCCTGTTTACCATCTCCTTCCATTTTGACAAATATTATACCCCCTTAAAATGACACCAGAAACTAAGCCAATTATTAAAGTTATTCATGTTCTGTTCATATTGTGGCATCATCTTTGAAGTAGGTAAAATGCTGCTCATTGCTAGACTCATACCAGCATGGGACACATATTTCAAGGGCTGTGTTATGTCTCTCTTCATAAGATCTGGGTAGGTACATCTCAGGTCATTCACACCCACATGGACTATGACTGTATGATACTGGTACATGTGGTCCAATGACCTGAGTGCATGTATAATGTGTTGGATCCTGGCACCTGGTAAGCAACTAACAGTGACTTTCTCTTTTACTCATCCTGGTGAGAGGGGCATCAGTGTGTCTCACAATGGAGTCTCCAATGACCAGAATGTTGGATTGTGTGGTGGCTTATCTAATGGACTTAGAAGTAGAGGCTCCAAGAAATGTGGTAATATGTAGTGATATGGGTGTTGTTTTGAAAGACTGCATTCAGGGATGCTGAGGGTATTTGTTATGTGTACTTTATCTAGGAGGTGTTTGGAATTTAGGAAGGTTACATTTAAGTACCTCAGAATAAGTGGATCTATGTGTCTGCTTTGAATTGTGTGACGGGTGCAGCGTGTGTACTACTGACAACCTGATTGACATTAGGAGTACCTTTATGTGAGAGCTTTGACTCCAGTGACATGCAGTAAATACATCTCTTACAAACCATATCAGTTTGCTTTAGAATTAACTGGCTGTCAGTAAACATGAGGCAATTTCTGTATTGCCTCAGGATGCTCATATCCACCCAGGTGATAACAGAGATAGTTGGAGAGTTCATATCCATGGCAACAGACCCTTTTTATTGATTAAACTGTTGGGAGTGAGAATATAAAGTAATGTCAGGAGTATCCAGTATACAGTTCTGAGGGCAGTGCTTGTCACTGCAGACTAGTTGTCCTGTGTGCAACTAGGTATTGGTGTAATTTCAATGGTGTTATTACAGGGAAAATGTTTTCTCAAGGTGTCTGCATCTATACAAGGCACTGCCAAACACTTGAGGTGAATCTAATAGGTAGACCCTGATAGTTTATGGATGAAGTGTTTAAGCAGATGTTCTGAAGTTAGGTTAGATACCAGTATTTACTGAAAAGAAAGAATTAGGTAGTCAAGAATGATGAAAAGAGGGGAGTCACCTGAATTGCTACTGCCTGGCTACTACTAGTGCTGGTCTCACCACAACTTCATGCTGCTGGGATGCAAAGCTCCTTTGCTTCTTCTCTCATCAGAAGCAAAACAGTAACACCAATCCAAAGAAGAGAAGCAGACTACAGGCTCTTTGGTAATAGACTTCTGTTTTACTAATCTTTTGTTCTATGTTTCCCTTTTGTGGTCTTATTTTTGTATTGTGAAATTTTTCATATCTCTGTGTGTTTGCCTGTACTTCACTTAAAGTATATTTGGAGCAGCTTTTTTGTATTGATTAGTTTGGCATTCTTCTTTCTATAAATATTGCACCATATAAGATCTCCTTTTCTTTCCCCTGTCCATGTTTTTTATACCTTTCAAAAATCACTAGGGTTATTTTGAGTTTTTTTTTTGTAATGTTGGTACGTTAGTAGTTTTGTCATTTTGACACTGCCTAAAAAAACTCTAGGTTTTTCTCTTTATGTTTTCACACTTCCTCTGTCACTTCTTTTTCCAAGCAACCCAAGTGTTTTGCCTGTTTTCCATGGATCCATTGTATTAATGAACACAAATTTGCACCCAAAGCTTTTGACAGTTTTTCTTGAACAAGTATTTTTAGTTCCTCTAATTTTTCTCTGTCTTAATCTTTTTCAAGATATTCTATCCATAAAATTCTGGGCTTCTTGTATAATATTACAAATACATTTCTTCCTTATCCTCAATAGTCCATTCTTTCATCTTCATGGTTCTTTTTAGGCTTGTCAATTTTTGTGATTTTTGTAGACTACTACTTTCTTCCACAACAAGGGGACCATCCTTTCTCTTTAATTTCTCCAAATCTTTTGGGTTTCTAATACCATGACGGGAATGGACCCCATTCCTAAGTCAAAGTATGATTAAAGTTCATGAAATTAGTAGTTGCAATGTGCCCAGTTCTGAGTCATTTTGCTATGCTGCTCGATGTTATGAAGTGTGTGTGTGTGTGCGTGTGTGTGTGTGTGTGTGTGTGTGTGTGTGTGTGTGTGTGTGTGTGTGTGTGTGTGTGTGTGTAAAATACCTGAGTTAGTTATACCTGGTGGTTAGTGTTACTCAGGTTCAAACCCTATACCTTAGGTACAAGGAATAAGAGCCTGAAGTCTCTACCCATACCACCCCTTGTTTGTGATTTAAGGAGTTGATTCCATAACTCTCAACTGTCCAGATTTTTTACAGAATGTCTGGAATGTTTGGCTCATACTTTTGTTCTGTTCCTCTTAAAATGTGTGGTTTTCTGGCAAATCAGTGACAACTG
The DNA here is from genome assembly GCF_019279795.1 of Protopterus annectens. NCBI lineage: Eukaryota > Metazoa > Chordata > Ceratodontiformes > Protopteridae > Protopterus > Protopterus annectens. The sequence goes on from NC_056732.1 coordinate 1,801,196,555, forward strand.
AATTCACTAAATAGTGATAGCCATTTAAGTTTCAGTCTCTTTCAGGAAATGCATGTTAACACAAAACATTTTATCCTAGCAACTTTCTAAGATTATGCAAGCACGGTTTAGAATGTCTCCTTGGTTCTGGGCCTTTGCCCCCTGATAAATTTTGGGTTTTTCCAGATTTCTTGTGCTGCAAAGTTGAGAGATATAATTGAGTCTCAAGTGGATTTTACAAGGAGCTGAGAGCGTCAAGGTTTAGTGCTGCTTATGCCAAGTCTGTTTGTATTTTTACTTGCACAACAGGTAGTATACTTGCTTTTGATGCAGAAGGCTGTGGAGTCTACCCCCACAGTATATAGATGGATTGTGGATACTGTACTGTGTTGTACTTTATAGGGGTGGATGCTGCAGCCCTGAGAATGTCCTCCTTTGGAGGAGATACCTTGTAACTATGAACCTATCAGTTTGCCATCCATTTTCTACTGCAATATTACTAGCTCATCATTTTTAATGTAACATAGGCATTTTTTTCTTCACGGGCAACAGGAACTTTATTTGTAGATGAAAGAATGAAATATAAAATTATTTGCTAGGAACAACCTCTTCATTAGTTATAGATATCTTTAATGTACTGACAGAAGTTTGATTAGACTTTTATGATTGAAATGTTCTGATTCTGGGCAGTTTTGTCATTGCTGGATCATACATTTTATTTCATTGCTTACTAGAAAAAATGTTCAAAACAATACATATAAAACACGGTCTAACAAGTGTGCAGTATTATACAAGGAATGTAATTTAATACAATCAGGAAGGTGAATCAAAAAACACATGTATGTTTGCATGGTCCTAAATATGTGTGCAAGGAGCCTGTGATTTGAAAACAGCCCAAAGGTAAATTTAGTCAGCCACTGTCCAGATGCATTTTCTTTGAATGTGTGTTTCAGTGTTGTTTTAATGAATGTGAGTTTCAAGGCTTGAGAAGTTTTAATGCTAAGTCTGTTTTCATTGTGAGACTGTATTGCTTTGTTTAGTAGATGTCTATCAGTGTTTGTGCTATAAAATTTTAAATAAAAGTTTTAAATGAAATCCAAATACTCATTGCAGAAGTAAAGCATAAAGCATTACGCACGTTACAGTCCTTATTTATTTTATTTATTTATTTATTTTACATTTGTTGACCGGGATAGTCCGACTGGATGCATATCCATTTTCAGCGGAGGCCCGGGGAGAAAAGTTCCAAGGGTAAGCAGATACAGCATTACATAATACCAGCATTACATATTACAAACAGACTATTTACAGAGATTACATAAGTAAGCAAGTTAAACAAGTTCCACAGGTTACAGTTAATCCTGAGCACAAGTCAGGATTAAATTAAATTACACAGTAAACTGGCTAACAGGTTTTTACACATTCTAGAGAGAGTTAGCCAGGCTTGATACATTGACATAGCCAGTTAAGTGACAAATGTTGTTTGAGTCTAGTTTTAAATTGACCTAAGGTGGAAAGTAAGGTGATATCAGCTGGAAGAGAGTTCCAGGATCTACTTACAGAGTTTGCAAAGAGAGAATCACCGACTGTGTTATTAATTTTGCTAGTCTGAATTAGTAGTTTGTTAGAGGATTGAAGTGGTCTAGGATTGTTATAGGGGGTGATAATATTTTTAAGTGCAGGAGTATTGTCCGGATTATAGAGGATTCTATAAGCCATAATCAGTTGGTTATACTGGATTAGGCTGGGTAGTTCATGCCAACCAAGCTGATTTAGATTGATGCAATGATGTGTCCTAAAAGGCAGCCCAGTGGCAAACCTGGCAATGTGGTTGTAGCAAATTGAGAGTTTGTTAAGGACAGTCTTGTTTAAATTCGAGAGTAGAGGGGATGCATACAGAAGGGTTGAAAGAAGGTGAGAGCGAGCTATGGCAATTTTAGCTGGAGGAGTTAGGAAGGCTTTTATTCTGTAAAGTGACCCTAGTTTTTTATTGATGGTTTTGATAGTTTGGTTGATATGTAGGTCAAATTTTAGATTATTGTCTATGATGACACCTAATAGTTTTGTAGATGGGTCAGGGGAGATTATTGTGCCATCATTTGATTTTATGGTAAAGGTGAAAGTGGTAGACCTACGCGTTGGTAAAAATAACAAGCATTTTAGTTTTTTTGGGATTTAGGATCAGACGATGTTCAGAAAGTCAGTTTTCTATTGTATTAAAGGTGGTCTGGGTAGCTGACCATAACTCTACTGGAGATGTGGCTGAGGAAATCAGAGTAGAGTCATCAGCATATTGGATGCAGATTATGGTAAATGGGAAGAAATAGCTAAGCAATGGGACACTGGAATGGCTGCAGCGGGGGAGGGCTGTGTATTGGGGTTCCTATTTGACCATGATTTTGTGAGGGGGAGGTGCGGCAAACTCAAAGACAGCCCCAGGTGGCACAAATTCTAGCTATGCCACTGGGTAGAGGTGTGTGGATGTAAGAAGTAGGTAGGTAGGGTTGTGTATGCATGTATGTAAGAAGTAGGTAGGAAAAGGTAGGGGTATGTGAACATGTGCAAGTGTATGTCTTTGTGTGTGTGTGTGTGTGTGTGTGTGTGTGTGTGTGTGTGTGTGTGTGTGTGTGTGTGTGTGTGTGTGTGTGTGTGAGTGTGTGAGTGTGTGTGTTTTTGTAAGAGGGAGGTAGGTGTGTGTGTGTGTGTGTGTGTGTGTGTGTGTGTGTGTGTGTGTGTGTGTGTGTAAGTAAGAGGGGGTAGGAGTGTGTGTAAGGGGGGTGTCATACCTCATAATTATCCAGATTGTGCCTCATATTTTCAGTTTGTTTCTTATAAAATTGTGTTTTTTACTGGCAAATCATTGAAGACTGAAGTCAGAAAATAATGACAGACATTTGAGTTTTATACTTCATATCCTCAGAATATGCATACTAATGCAAACATTGTTGTTCTATCCACTTTCTAAGGAAATGGGGGTGTATATGTGTGTGTGTCATACCTTTCAACAGTATAGATTTTCTCAGAATGTTCAGATTTTTGCCTTATATTTTTGGTCTGTTCCTCATACAAATTCAGTTTTTTAGACAAATCACTGGGATGAGCTAAGGGTTAAAGTTACCATGGTGTCTGTGATGTAAATTGTTTGTAAATAAAGTGATATCTTTTTGTATGTTTATTATTTATATAAATGTGAGATTGCCTTTGTCATATTTGTAAATTTAATAAAGAAGTTTGGGGAAAAAAGGATTAAAGTTACTAAATAATGACATGTATTTGGGTTTCAGACTTCATATACCTTAGAAAATGCATTTTTACACAAATCCTGTTATTCTAGCAACTTTCTAATTGTGTCCCTAGTTTTGGGCCTTTGACCCCAACATTATAACAGGCTTTGTCTAGGTTTCTTGTGCTAAGAGATTGAGAGGTATTGTGTGTATGTGTGTGTGTGTGTGTGTGTGTGTGTGTGTGTGTGTGTGTGTGTGTGCGTGTGTGTGTGTGTGCGTGTGTGTGTGTGTGTGTGTGTGTGTGTGTGTGTGTGTGTGTGTCTCTGAGAAGTAGGTTGGTCTGTGTGTGTGTGTGTGTGTTTGTAAGAGGGAGGTAGGTGTGCGTTTGTGTGTAAGTAAGAAGGGCATGAGTGTATGTAAAGGGGGGTGTCATACTCTGTAATTATCAAGATTTTTGCCTGATATTTTCAGTTTGTTTTTCATAAAATTGTGTTTTCTCTGGCAAATCATTGAGGACTGAAGTCAGAAAATAATGGCATACATTTGAGTTTTAGACTTCATATCCTCAGAAAATGCATACTAATGCAAACCGTGTTGTGCTGTCCACTTAGGTAGGGGGATGTATGTGTGTGTCATGCCTTTCAACTGTACAGATTTTCACAGAATATTCAGATTTTTGCCTTATAGTTTTGCTCTGTTCTGTTTTTTTTTTTTTTTGACAAATCACTGGGATGAGCTAAGGATTAAAGTAACGATGGTGTCTGTGATGTAAATTGCGTGTAACTAAAGTGATATAATTTTGTATGTTTTTCATTTATATAAATGTAAGATTGCCTTTGTCATATGTGTCTCTAGTTTTGGGCCTTTGTCCAGATTTCTTGTGCTAAGAGATTGAGAGGTTGTTTGTGTGTGTGTGTGTGTGTGTGTGTGTGTGTGTGTGTGTGTGTGCGCGCGCACATGTGTGTACATATGTATGCATAATAGGGAGGTGAAGCATAAAATAGTATGCAAACTGAGAATTTTGAACAGTGTTTATGACAACTGGAGAGAAATAGCCAAAGGGACACTGGAATGGCTGCTTGTGGGGGTAGTGCTGCATAGGGATCTGGGTTTGCACCCCTCTGCAAAAAATCCTGTGGGGGTCCCCTGATCCCATGTGATATAAACTTCATTATTTTCTATGATGATTTGTTGCTCATGTTTCCAGTGTTTTTTAACTACTTCAATATTATAATGTTTGCAACAGTCTTGCCACATTATTATGCCTGTTAGTATAAAGTCCTTCTGCCATTAGTATGTCACAACCAGTCACAAGGTGTGTTTCCAGTTTTGTTTTACAGAACCTACATTTGTCTGTTTCTCCCACATGTTTAATGGACTTTGTAAACCAACAGGTACGTAGTCGACTATCTTGGACCACTAATATAAACCTTTCATCTTTTGGTTTGAATTCGCCTCTCCTTAACCATTCATGCATTCAGTCCTGATCAACATAAGGTTGTTCCAGGAGTTTTCTATGCTTGAAAGTATATTTATGTGTCTTTCACATTTTTTGCTTTCTTGTCTGATCGTACACCTTATATTCATTCTTTTGTTTTTTGGCACATTCAGTTGCCTGATTTTTATCTACTTCTGGTTTGATTTCCATTTCCACTTGAAACCAATATGTCTCTGCTAGACTAAGAAAGGAAGTCATCTTAGATTTATTCTCTTCACGTTTCAAAACTTTCAGTATGTTTGGGTCTTGTGAGGTCAGCAGATATGTATGCAGTCCCATGATTACAGATCTATGCATGTAATCAATTTCAAGGAGGCCCATACCTCCTTCGGAAAGGGGAATATATAATTTTGGTATGCACTGATTTTTTTAAATCATTTGATGAGCATGAAGCATCCATCTTGTTTTCCTGTCTAATCTATCCCTCACCTTTTGGGGCCAGTCATTCACTCAAAAACTGTAAGTTAGGACAGAAAGAGCAAATTGATTTATAGCTTGAACTTTGTTCCTAGATGTCAACGCTGTTTTCAGGATTAATTTAAATCCTCTAAATTATTCCTTACTGAGTTTTATTCACATTTGTTCATGTTTTATTTTTGATATTTCATCAATTTCTAAATATTTATACACTCCCTCTTGCTCAAGTTCTTTTATATCACATTCTTGTCCCAAACTGAAATTTTCTTGATGCTGCAGCTTGCCTGCTTAAAAGGTTGCTTTTGCACATTTATCAAGACCAAATGACATTCTTATATAATCTAAAAAAGTTTTAACTACTTGCAGTTGTGTTTTCAGTTCCTCATCTGATGAGCTGTAGAGTTTATGATCGACAAAGAGAAGATGAGAAGTCTTTACACTTTGTTGCTTTCTGGGATCCAAATTATAGCCATGATCTAATATGTTAAGCAGACAGCTTAATTAGTTAAGGGCAAGGCAAAAGAGCAGTGGTGACATAGAGTCACCCTGAATATCCCACTTTGAATTTCTATCTCTGGAATAATAATTTGTCCTTTATCATGGTAATTAATTATGTGTTTTTGTCTATGTGTATTTATTTTATATTATGGAGGGCCATTTGAGTGGCGCGTCATGATGCTTAGCAACACTAGCAGGTAGCTTAGTAGTATATGTGAAGGTATATTGGTCTTCTTACTATTCATGTAGCTGAATAGATAGAGTCATGTCCTAGAGTCCTAGAGTGCGGTAGATCCTGGGTTCGAGTCCCTAGCATTCATACCTTTTTACATGTATTGCTGTGGAAATGGGTGAGGTGACCTAAAGGGCTATTTAATTTAAAAACAAAATTGTGACATTTGAAAAAGCTGTGCAGTTTTAAGCACTGCTTAAACATGGTTAATGGGTACTCCTGTTTGCATGTTGCTAAGCTTTGCTAAAACACTGTTGTGTAAGTTTACATGATGTTCATCTCAGCTAAGTGGGTTTGCGAGATGCTAAGTAAAGCAGTGCTTTTTTGAATATTGCAGTCTGACTTGTAATAGGTGGGAATTCTGCAGCATTCGTTGGAGTTTTATTAACCGGTCAATATGCCTGCTGGTGTTGTTGAGGGAAGCACGATTTCAGGTGCAGAGGTGAGGTGTGCATGAGTCCAGAGTGTTTGTTAGACTCCTGATCTGCAACTACAAACTCCGGCTGTTGAAGGGCAGTTATCAGGGATCAGAATGTAAAACTGAAGACTGGGATTGGTTGGCCAGAGATTTTACCAGTGCTACTGGTATGCCCGCACTAGTGAGCAGTGCCGTCACCACTATGAAAACCTGAAGCAAAAGAGGGGGGGAACCTTGAACACCTGGGTTCAAGAGGCTAGGGCTGGGCATGCTCCACAGATATGTAAGTATGTTTGTCACTATTTTACTAAAATATAAGCTGAATCTGTGCAAAACTGGTATGCATAATGGTGTGCTTCTCTTCCAATAGCTGCAGCTGAACAGGCTCGCAACATCCAGTCTCATGCCTGGCACCTGGCCAGGATGCGCTGTGAGTGTGGTAAGTATACATATTTTCTAATTACTTTAGTGCAGTAAAATAAACAATACCAATGACACTAAGAAATAAGGTGTAAAGCAGGATTGTGGTTTGATAACTAATGTGTTGAAATAAGTGCAGTGGAGATGTATTCACTGCATGTCTTTTCTAAAGTTACTCGCAGTCAGCTGTAAAACTAAAATAAATACAGGATGCAAAAGTAATTTGCTGATAAATGCATTGCACAACCCACAGTATGGTTCTGGGCTGACTGCAGCCCACTTTCAGTCACATAATTCTTTCTATTCCTCCCACTCCAGGAACAAGGTGTATGGGTAGGTTAGTCCACATTCTAGGCAGATATCATATCTATACTTTACAGATTTTAAGGAGCAATAACAATAAAGTGTAAAGCGAGATTGTGGTTTCACAAGAATGTTTTGAAATAAGTGCTGTAGGGCTGTATTCATTGCATATCTGTTCTAATGTCACTGTAGTCAATTGTTACATAATGTGTACATTTCCCCTGTAGTCACAGCATTTGGGTTCTAATCCCACACCTGTCAACTAAGACATGATGGCTGTCTAGTCTACTTAATGTACACAAACATACCTCTCAAGTGTTGTGATTTTTTTTAATCTAATGGCAACTGCCCAATCTGTCTGGTCCATGATTAGCAGACAAATGATTACCTGGAATGCAATCTTTTGCAAATCCGTTTACAGATCACCTTGGTAGTTATGTACATGCACATTATGTGAAACAATTCAGTGTAGTTGTGTACCTGCAGTTGTTAGTGCTTGTCCCATACTGTCCCATGCTAACAGCTCAAGAGGTATGTAGGTGCTACATCATCTATAGAGGAATTTGACCACTGTACTTACAACTGACACTGCACACCTGTAGAAGTATATATTAGCAAGCTGTGTATTAACATAATCTGCAACTTCACTAATAGTATGTTTTTCTCTCTCTCCACACCCCTTATCTTTTTTACTTTATTAATGTTATGTATTATTATGATTTAATAGTATATTCTGTTAAACTAGCCATTTAGTTGGTGTTATGGGTCATTTCCTTCTGGCTTGCTGTTAATACACTTACTGTTATGGTATTTAATGTTGTGTTCCACATAATATGCCTTAATATGTATTTAGATTAATCAATATTATGTTCCATTATGTTAATACTAACATTGGTTGGTTATTACTAACCTTAACCTATTGTTATAACTAATTCACTACAGAGTGACAAGGTAGGCCGGTTCCAGGTGATCCACCTACCTTGGCTCCTCCGGCTGTGGCACCAGGCCCAGCATATCTGGGACCCAGCCTGATGGTGCCCCCTCTGCTGCCCCTGCACTACCTGTAGCGTGAGGTAGTTCTGTCCATGGGACATGGGTCATCCCCCCTCTGGGAACAGTGGTGGAGGGGGTGTTGTTACCCAAGATGAACTGCCAGAATTGGTATGCAGAATTGTATTCCGTGGTTCTGGACACCACCTGTGCTGGATGGCAGGCATGCTGGCTACCCTGCTGGGGCAACATCACCCTGGAGATTAGCCTCCACCACTGCCCCCCAGGGGCACTTAAGGGGCAGTGCTGACATTCCTATGGGTGGGGACTTGAGTCACCCCACTACCTTGTGGAGGTATGTGAGACTGGAATTCCACAATACCCTCCCCATCCAAGGTGTTCACCCCCTCTTGTGTCACACACCACGCCTGTCTGCTGTCTTGTCTGTCTTGTCTGTCTGCAAAAGCTTCCTTACCTTCCCAACCTACCTCCTACCACACGTACGTATGCCCCTTCCCCAACATTTCATAAAAAATGGACACCTGTCCCAAAAGAAAAATATTGTCCCATACATAGCTCTCCATTTCACACTTGTCCACTGGGTACATGTAATTTGGTCCAATTGGCTTGACAACGCAGTTAGGTTGTCCTTACCAAATTCATCTACAAATTCTGTCAATGTGAACAGTTGTTGCTGTAAAAGGAATGCATAGCTATGGCTCTTTCCTACACACTTCCTGCACATAGCTACCTGCCTTTCACTATGTTTTTCCCCCTGCTGGCACCCCATTTCACCACTGTCCTAGCTCCCCATTTTTATTTTCTTTAAAGATTTTTTGCATGATGCTAAATGGAGCTATACTGATATTTGTGTTATAAATTATAATAAATACATACAAAATAAACACCTGTGCCCTTTTTCAAATCTGAGACCATTACACCTGCAGACCACTGCATTAATCTGCCACACTACACAGCTGTTAATTAAAACAGGTGTTTTAAGCAAAACATAGTAATTGCAAGTTATCGTAATTAAGCTTGTGTATAAGCACAGTAGCGCATCCTGCTGCATCACTGAAACTTGCTAAAAATGTAATGGAAAAACTGTGAGTGTAATTTTGAATCTGGTGCAGGACTACACCACTAGAAAGCCAGGCAAAGACTAATGGATTCATCTGAGGTCTCTAATAGCAGGTAAATGGGCACTTTCAACAGCAACAAGTGCAAGTACCCCTGCTAAAACATTAATGGCAAAATACATATTGAACTGGGACTCAGGTGGAGAAATACATCCCTATAAAGCTACGCAGATAATAATGGATGTAATGGAAGTATGTCACAGACTCTATGTATGCACTTATACCTTCACAAATACACATGCTATAACAGTGACCCAGTAATGCTTTGCAAGCAGTAGGTTTTGCCACACATAATCCTGGGTTCAAATCCAGTGATGTGCTGCATTTAAATTACACTAATGTCAAGTCATCAATGAATGACTGTGTCATGCACTCTTTATCCATACAATGCATTTCAAATGAAATGTCTGCTTTTCACTGATGGAAGCCACAGGCCTGCAGAGAGGAGCACACTTAACATATCCCTAAAGCAAAACCATAAGTGCATAAAGTGTCAGGTCATGCATTAATATGCACTCACTGAGGATTTTAACTTAGGTAATGCAAATGAGGCCCACTAATATCAGAAGTGCACCACACAATTATTTCATAATGATATTACATATTAACACACCTGCACAACTAACATACACATATGGAGGTCCTGTAAGTAACAAGGACTGCCAGCACATACATTCTAAATGATTACCATAATGTAAGACATGGCCTGGCAGTTGCCAAATGGTTGACACAATGATATATTTACCCTCTCTTTAGCTCAAGGACACAACAAACATATTGCTTAGTACTCTGTTAGGGATACTATTGCCTAACATACTTACCTTAAACACATGCTTTAATTTGCAGTGGAATGGGTACCCTCATTGTGGCCCTGCCTCTACAACAAGGCTGCCACAGCCCCTACAGTTACTGTCACAGCCTGTTGTCCTCCAAAGTGTTCACACTCTCTACATATGCCTATTGCCTGCAACATCAGCTGCAGCCTATAGAGCACACATCTGTATGCAAAAGTAGCTAATACAGACATACCCTTTGTGATGACATAGTATCGTGATTCCAGGAATGTCCAGCACAACATATCAGAAAGGGCTTCTAATCTACATGAAGGTCTTATATCTTGATCAGTGCTTGCATGTCATTGGCTGATTATACTACAAATCAGCTGTGTTGGCTGCAATTAGCATTTAAGAACTACAGATTGGTTAAGAGCCAGTCACCCGGTAATGAGAACTATGTTAAAAAGGCAAATAGCTGGCTAGTGGAACCAGTCTGTATGAGACTTTCTTCAGACAGTAAACACATTTCCAAAAACATTATATATCAGCACATATCAACAGAGGAGTATTGTACTCTATCAGGTATGTAACCTTTTTGTCTACAAAATGATGAATATGTTTGAATACACTTAGGGGGAATGGGGATTACAGCATTAAGCCTTTTTTAGAACTGTGATAATAACATGTCATTGATCTCCAGATTTGTTACACCTACAGATGATGTATAATACATTAAGAGTGGAATGTTTTTTGTCAGTGTGCCACACTGGTCTCTTGGGACTGTCCCTTTATAGTGGTTGTAATAGCACACTGCTATTTGTTTGGCACTGTTGTTTTGACATATTATCAGGGGGTTACCCCTAAGGGCCACACTACAATGGACTCCTGTGTTGGGTGTGTGATCATACAGCAGCATCTGTCATGGCACAAACAGAAATAGCAGACTATAGCTAGTATCTTAGCTGTATCCACACCCTTAGTATGTTCACACACTGTGGAATATGACATGTGTGATCAAGCAGTGGATACTGCCAGCCATTCTATTCTTGCTGTATCTCTAAAGAGTATACTTCTATGTATGTGATCCTGACGTGTTCCCATTTTGCTGTCTTTCAGGAAACATGTATGCCAGATTCCATGCCCCTTTTACAGATGCTGAGAATGACATAATCCTGGAAGGCCTCTGTCAACACCATGAACTCCTACTGTCTAGGGGAGGCAAAACAGGGAACAGCGGACAGCATTGTGGGCTGACATTGTCTGTGATGTTAATGTCATCGGTCACCAGAGCAGGACATACGAGCAAGTTTGACACTGTGCCACAGATATGATTAATGCTGCATGCAGAAGAGCAGCAAATGTGGCCAGGGATCGTAGTGTCACCAGTGGAGGGTCTGCAGTAGAAAAAACACTCTCAGCCACTGAGGAATTCTTGGTGAACCTATGAACATAAGACAGCTCCCTGGTATCTTTCGCAACATATACCGTGGATGTGGGTGTTTCCATGCCAGAGATGCATCCAGGCAGGCTTAGTTTGAACAGCATTCCAATACTGTAACATTCAGTATGTCATGGTGTAAATACTTTTATGTGGGTGTCACGTGTTTGCTCTTGGGGGGGGGGGGGTAACTGCATTTTGAATCTCATGCTCAGATTTTGACCAACATAACAGTTAACAAAGTATAATTACTGTAAATGTGAGATATATGGACATATTATCCTGTTACAGTGCTTTGGTGTTTACATTATCTCTCCCTCAACTATTCACAGGTCCCTCAGGAAACAGAAAAGGCTGTAGTCCTGCTCCTGGTAAGCACAATACTGCTTTGTTACAGATGTAAATTGACTGCAGTGCATTCCCTAAAATGTCAGTTGCTGTACTGTCGGCATGAATGCCAACTGCGCAGATATTTTCTGACTTTACACACTTTAGAGTCATACCTATGCCTTGCAGATGTGACCACAGTGATACATGTGACAGTATTGTTAGGACATTACAGATTGTCATATGTGTCAACTGTGCGGAGTCTTCACAAACGTCAACAGTGTACCTCGCTGTTGCTGATGAGATTACAGTATAAAGAGCTTTTATTTACAAGTAACTACAGATGTTTGTGGGAAAAGTAATGTCCTCATGTCCTACTATATGAGGATGGGGGTTAAACAGGTCTGTAATAGTGACAACAGTGTATAAAGCTTTACATATATTGCAACCCAATACTGAAGAGTATAATAGTGCAAGTATTAATGTACTGCTTTTCCCTTTCTTAACACAGGTGACTGTTGGGGTTGGTGTCTGTCCCCTACACAACCTGATGTCAGTGTCTCTTCAGACTCTGATGATGATGGTGGCTAAAGTGAGGCACAGGTGGGGGTTTCAAGGGCTGAATCTGTCCCAGAGGTTTACATCCCTCTTCTGCCCTCATTATCACGGCACACAGTCAGTATGCCTACACATACCCAGTCCCTGGAAGCCACAGATATTGGACAGTCAGAGGGTGGGGACATTGAACAGGAAAGTGTGGAAACTATGGCTCCAGTGAGTGTAGACACTGGCCATAGCCAGAGAGTTGGTGAGGTTCCACACAGGCAGACTGAAAGGGGTGCTTATAGGAGGCCTGCTGTCCTTTCACCACCTGTTGCAGGTGTCTCATCATGGGTCACCCAGCATATGTTTCGGGCCGTCATGGAAGTACAGGCACATTCCAAAAGGAATTCTAGATGAATGCTCATCGTTATGGATGCAGCACAATCTGACATCTGTGACTGCCTCCACCACATTGATAATACCCTAGATTGGTTCACTGATGCAATGGAAAGAAGGTGGCCTGAGACAGATCGCCGAATATCTGTCTTGGAACACATATTGTCTGTGATGGAACTTCTAGTTGGAGTTGAGCATCAGACTCATGGATGTAGGTCAGCAACTACATCTGCTGAGAGTCCACGTGGCCATGCACAACCACACTCCCATAGTGGCAGTACATCCAGCGCTCCAGAGGGGAGTGTGCTGTCCACACCAAGAAGTAGCAGGCCATGGGCTCATTTATGACATTTATGTCGAAATGCCAAACATCCCCCCTTTTTGACCCATTGTAGCACTTGTTTAGGTGGTAATTTTATATGACATTCCGACCATTCGACATCTAAATTTTCGACATCTAAGTTCAGAGAACACCCTGTTCAACAAATGGCAGTACGACCAAATCCATGTAAACCTTTTTATTTATATATGTGTGTAGATATATATATATATATATATATATATATATGTATGCATGTGTATACATATATATATATATATATATATATATATATATATATATATATATATATGTATATATATGGGATCCGTACAGATCCCCGAAGACATAATCACAGAAACTAATTTCAGTTTGGCATACTTGCGCGAAAGTGTTTTTCAACGAAGAAGCACTTTCGCGTAAGTATGCCTGTTTGCGAGACCGCACTATGGTGTGGATAAGGGAACATTCCCTTTTCCTCACTGTAGCGCAGTCTCGGAGTGAGAATACTAAAGTGGGGGGTGCAGGGGGGCTATAAACATAGATTTCTTTCTTTTTTTTTTAACATATATTAACAAAAGCGCTTTTTCAGTGAAAGCGCTTTCGTTAATATATGTTCGGTGATTATGGATTCGGGACTTTGCACATTCATGTGTAAGTCCTAGATCCATATATATATATATATATATATAGATATATATATAGATATATATATACACACACACACACACACACACACACACACACACACACACACACACACACACACACACACACACACACACACACATATATATAGGTATATATCTATTTGTATATACACAGAGATAAATATAATATCTATGGGAGAGAGAGAGAGAGACAGTGACAGACAGATATGTATACATAAATGTACGTATAGACACAGCTATACATAGGTCATTTTGAGCAAGTGGAAACAGAATTGCGTTCTGTTTAACTAAGTGTATCAGCATGCCCAGTAGGATTGTCAGTACTTATAAACTGACTCCAGGCCACACCTACCTGTACTCCAGTCCGGGATTTTGTGTGTTACAGACAATGACATCTGTCCCTGTTTCTACAGTACTGCACTTCACTCAAATTATCCATAGAATTCTTCAGCTGTCTGATGTAATTAATATGTGACAGAGGTTAATAATGTTACACCAGACACAGACTGACAGTCTATAAAACACAACATAATAATACCTCACATGCAAAAGATGCGGATACTTCTAGATTAGAACAATCAACACTATGAACCATGCTAACTTCCCTAGTCCACTAAGCCACACAAGTTGCCAGACAAAGAAGAGCCATTTATCACACAATCAGTAGTATAAATATATACATTGTTATTCCTGCGTTAAGTGAGGCATACAATGTATGACCAGTTTCTATGTTACTGCCCTGATATTGCCTGGCCTGTTGATATACCAGTGATGAGTTACTGTTACAGCAGTTATATGATAACACTGCTGTGTTGGGGGTGAGGGAACAACACTGCATATTCTGCTGGGACACATAGTAGTCCAAATATCATGTAACCCACTATTTAACATCTCCCTTGACTGATGTAGTGAATATTTCATGCATGAGGCCTAGTGACTATTAAAGGACACATGATAGTGGACTGAGTATCTGTAGTCCCATGTGGAAGTTACATCTGTCCAAATAGCCCACTATCTTCTTCTTCTTCTTTCGGCTTTTCCCGGATAGGGGTCGCCACAGTGGATCACCTGTCCACTCATGGTTGGCAGTGGAGTTTTACAGTGTCGAGTTGCCAGCCCGGCGCCCAACCTTCCACAGAAGGCACACACATGCACACACTCACACCTAGGGCTAATTTAGAGTGTCCAATTCACCTACAGCATGTCTTTGGGATGTGGGAGGAAACCGGAGCACCCGGAGGAAACCCACGCGACCACAGGGAGGACATGCAGACTCCGCACAAAAGGCACCCCAGCCGAGGATCGAACCAGAGAACCTCATGCTGTGAGATGGCAAGGCTAACCGCTGCACCACCATGGCCGCCTATAGTCCACTATAGTTATTTGAATAAATATAGTAGATCCATTCATACAATACCATATCGTACTAATCCATATAAGTACTGTGTAGGTTACAAACTTACCTTGTGAATGCAGCAGTTGACAGAACTGTAGTTCAGAGCTGCCTCTGTCTGATGCAAGCAGTACACAGCAAATACCTGGATAGGTACAGGTTGTGTGGGTTGCCTGCCATCAAGTTTAATATATATATCTATATATATATATCTATATATATATCTATATATATATATATATATATATATATATATATATATGTGTGTGTGTGTGTGTGTGTGTGAGTAGGATTAAGGTGTCAGTCCCTAGGTCCCTAGGTTGTCAGTGAATGTGCTATGCATTGTCTCTTAGCCAAAGCCAGGACGTACTGAGCATGCCTATATCTGCCTTCAGGGATATCAGCAGGGGGTTCCTCCTCTGAGACCTCCTGTGACTGTGGTTGTGGTGACTTAGGCTCTGGTGGGGCGCTATGTATCCCTTCCCTTTGCTGATCCTGCTGCAGCTGTTTACACAGGATCAGACTGTGTAGCATAGCACATACTGTGAACATATGTGCACATGTGGATGGAGAGTACTGTAGGGCTCCACCAGATATATCGAGGCACCGGAACCATGACTTCAGAAGCCCAGACACATACTCTACGATGTCCCTGTTTTGTGCATGGTCCTCATTATGGAATTCTTCCATAGGTGTGTATGCATTTCTGATGGCTGTCATCATCCACGGTTCCAGGGCATAGCCAGCTTCCCCCAGTAAATGGCCATATGGGATGTTCCCCCAGCAAACATCTGGTACAGCTGTGATGCATGCCAGATATGGTAGTCATTATAACTACCAGCACACACATTCAGGATAATCCCATGGGCATTGCACACAACCTCACAGTTGATGGAGTGGTACCCCCTTGCGGTTGACATAGATTCTACCCTCTTCACCAGGTGGTGCCTTGATGGGTACATGAGTGCAATCTATGTCATCCAGTACTTCAAGGTAGTGTGCTACATGGTAGAAGTGTTGCATATTGCTGGCCCTCACCTCAGAGGAGAGGGAAAAAGATATATGCTCACTGGCATGTGGTAGCATGGCATCCAGGAACTGGTGGAGTATCTTGGGTGCAGATGCCTGTGAGACCCCCATCATGTACCCAGTTGGTCTTTGGAAAGTACCTGTAGCTAGTATCCTAAGGGCTACACATACATTTGTTTCCACTGGGATGGGTTTCCTCTGTTGGCCCTGGGTCTGAGTTGAGGGTGGAAAAGCTCAGTGAGTTCTTGTAGTATCTCCCTGTTCACACTGTAGCACTCAACAATCTCCAGCTCATGTAGCTCCTGGAAGTTTACCCTAGACCTGAATATTCTTCTCCTTCTCTGCCTAGGCCTATTCTTAGCAGCAGTAGCATGGACTTCATCATCTAGCACATACAGATGTAGTAGAGCTGCAGCAGCTGCTAGCATTATCTCAATTAAAATTCCCAAGTCTGTACTCCAATGGTCCAGAGAATTGGGTGAAAAATCAGAATGTAGGGTGTATGCATACTTTATACAGCTCTGCTGTAAGTGCAGAGTGTGTGATTGGCCAACTATGATGCATTCCACCTGCCTACAATATAATTAACGTAATTTAATAGCCCTGTTTCAGTGAGTGATGCTGCGCACAGTGCCGTGCCACACAGCAAAGCTTATACAAGGTCAAAATTTCTAATCAAATACATCCAGTTTTAAGAACACACTTAGGCAGGTGGAGCGCCATGCAAAAATGTGCACCTAAGCTTAAAAGAGCTTACCAGTGAGAGGACACACCCCTGATGTCATCCATGTCCTGTGTAAACATCAGCATGGTGAAAGACCTTACACAAAGGGGATATGCAGACATGATTACTCCTTTCTGCTGTTCAGTAACTCCACCTCATTTGCATACTTATCCAGGCTGACAGCATGGAAACCACAATCTTAATAGCCCTATCAGCTTAGCAACAGCAGCAATGCACCATTGTAGGGACCCCATGCAAGGTCCTATAACACATTTATGTCACATAATATAAAATTATTTTTTTTTCCCCAATTTTTTTTATTTTTCTGTTAAGCATGTTTGCTCACTGTGGCAAGTAGTGCAAACAGGCTGAGATTATTAAAAAAATATTAATTTAAATTATACGCTTTAATCTTTCTAACATATAGAATAATAGTTTTGCTCATATGTGTATGTGGTATTACATTTTCAGGGGATTTATGTCCACATTTGTACAATTTTACAACCCCTTTTGTTGGTCTAGACCCCTGTACATGGAAGTTTTTTGCATACACTGCGGACACTGACAAAAGGTCTGAACAGATGTCTTTCTACTTGTTGGATTGCTCTACCTGCCACATTTGCATGAAATTCACATGCTTATGAGGCAATTAGCATGCAAAGGAATTTTCTGTGTGTGTGTGTGTGTGTGTGTGTGTGTGTGTGTGTCCGCACCACTAAGCAGCACTTACTAAATCTTAATATGTTTGTGTCCATGTAAGCATCGTGACACGATGCCTACATGAAAAAAAATGTGTAGGCTTTATTAAATTTCCCCTTCTGTCTGCATCTGTATAGTTTATATGTCATTGGAAGGCAAGTTACTGGTCTATCATTTTTTGGGTGGCTTGCAGGTTGTCAGTAGGAGCATTGTTTTTCCTGTTTTTAACCAGGCTGGTGTCTGTTTGGGCTGCACATATAAATAGTTTTTATTCATGGCTAAATCTTCATGCAAAGATGTTAATACTTTTAGCCAGAAGTTAGGTACTACATCGGGCCTGGGGTTTTCCAATTAGAGGCTTGTGTTAACATTGTTTCAATCTGTCTGGCAGTTAGTTCATCCCATTTTATATCCTGTACATTTGAACTTCTAATTCTTTCTTTTACTTGGGCGACCATGATGGTGCAGCAGTTAGCATTGCCGCCTTACAGTAAGAGGTTCTCAGGTTCAATACTCAGCTGGGGTGCCTTCTGTGTGGAGTCTGCATGTCCTTCCTGTGGTCGTGTGGGCTTCCTCTGGGTGCTCTGGTTTCCTCCCAAAGACATGCTGTAAGTGGATTGAACACTCTAAATTGGCCCTCTACACTGTAAAACTCTACTGCCAATCATGAGCAGACAAGTGATCCGCTGTGGCAACCTCTAACTGGGAAAAGAAGATTCTTTCTTGTACTTCTTTTATCCATTTAGCATCTTTGTTATGTTCCGCAGGATCTTCAGAAATACTTCTCCAAAATATAACTATTTCTAATTTTTTTGGTGGTCTTTCAATTCCTTTTACCTTGTTTCCCAAGTCTCTATAAAACTTGTTTGGGTCATCAATAAATTGCTTATTTTGTACTTTTCCTTTATATTTATGTGTCTGTTACCATGTACCTCAGGAAGCAACTCATTATCAGCTCATAGCCTTAATCCTTTGAACTAACTGCATAACCTACGACTTCCTGTCATTACCCCTGCCATCTCGATGTTACCCCCTTCCTCTCCATTCCTTGTTGAAGTCTTCTTCATCTATCCTTATTGAACTCCTCTGCCCCTTTCCACATATCCTTCTCTGCAAATAACACCTTATTAAAATCATTCACTGTAAACATACCATCTCCTTTTTTTGTACACTTTGATTCCAGAAACAAATCCTGTTCAGCCCAACACACCATCAGATATGAGGCACCTGAATACATCCCAGTTTATTTCTACATTTTCCCCAGTACCCAGTAATGCTTTTTATCTATTAATACTGCCCCCTCTTACCTTTCTCAGTACAGGCTACCTCTGGTACCCCTAAACCTTTCTCCATCAGCTCCACTGTCTTCCTTAACTCATTCCCTCCAATAGAGCTCTGAAAGTTTGCACTGTAACTTCCAATGGGCAGAGCCTAAGCTTTTTGATAGAATCAAATTATGTCCTTGCATTTCAAACAGATCTTGATATCTCTGAAACTATAGGGGTTACTAAGGAAATGTATACGGCAAACTCTCCAGCGCAAACTATTTTTATAGTGGTAGTATTCTTTAGGTTATAGGTTTTAAACTGTATTTTATGTCGCAAACATAGTAACTATTAAGTTTGTAATATTTTGTAAACAACTTACAATATCTCAACTACCACTCAAGTTACACACATACTGTTAGTGGCATTTTGATCATCTAGCTGAGATCTTTCACATGAGGATAAGCAGTTCTGTCTGTGCTACTAGGTTGTCAAGATGTTTAGAAAAGCATGATATTTATGACAATGTAAATATTTATTATATGAATAACAGTTAATATCTCTTTATCTGAACTTGACAGAGATCAAATATCAGTGCAGTTGTGTTGCCACTGTGTAAGCTTTAAGATGAAATATTTTAATACTCTGTATGTAGTTTGAAATTATTAATGCAAATATGAGCAAGCAATATTTGACGACTAGAGGCGTCAGTAGGATGCAACTGCAGAAACACCTACAGGTCCAGTTGTAATGAGTTAATAACCGTTTTTCCTAAAACAATAATAGTCTTGTTCCTACCCTCTTAAGCTTTACCACTGTTTTCTGCCTCTTTATTGGGTTATCCCCCACACATTTCTTGTAACACAGCAACATATTCTCCTCTTCAGCTGACCTTTCAACTGTTTTTCTCATCTTCCAGGTCCCAGTCCATTCTCCCCTACTCATCACCCATGGTTACCCATCCTACACAAAGTTCATGTTTGCAACAGGGTCCTTTGTCCCTTTGCCCTGCTATCAGAGACAACAGGTGAATCAGTTACCACCTTTGATATGTAGTATTTTTACCTGCTTGCACATTCTTACTCAAAAGACTATCCTCAGAAATTGATGGATCTGAGGATGCCTTATATGTTAGGCATATATTGACTCTCAGTAACCTGTAGGAGACTTAGTATAAAGATAGGGCTTTAAGGTGATCTGTGTGGAACAGGGTATACTAACACTGGATTCTCCTGGTAAAGAACCTTTGAAAACATTCCAACTCTTGCATTTTGAGTTGAATTTTAATCCATGACTTTGGCACTAGTCATTTGTTTGTATTAGACCCACTTGTAGGATATTGGTGTCATGGGGGAAATGTATGATAACTCCAATGTACAGTCATCTGTAAACTGGGTGAGCCCGAGGCATTAGCCATTATTCTTGATTTATGAGAAGTAGATGCCAAACAGGAGTGGGCCCAACACAGAGCCTTGAGGTTCTCTGTTTATAACCTGTTTCCCAGTACAGTTGGTCTCACCAATCCTGACTTCTTGGGTCCTGTGTGCAGTCCTAAATAACATTACTTGTGCAATTTTCTCCTATGCAAAATGTCACACACTTGGAAATTTGCTGTATTTATAAACATTATATATATAATGCAGCTCAAGTATTAATCCCTGACTGTCATAGAGGGCAGGGCACTGGTACACAATATATTGAATTCCAGCACCTAATGTATCCAATGTGGTGTGTGTATGCTGCAGTTGCTAATATAATATTGCACCTGTGTTATGATACTGTGTCAGTATCATATAATGTCAGTTTGTGTATGTATTGCACACTTTTACCCAGCAAAAGGCTTGCTGTCCTAGAAGTATATAGTTAATAGTCGTAAGGTGCTTTGTCTTGTGAAATGTACATTTCTTGGCAGATTGAGGACTGCACTAAGTCAGTAAGTAAAGTAATGGCAGGTGCTTTTAGTCTCAGACTTCATATGCTTCAGAAAATGTATTGTACTGCAAAGCATATTATTGTACCAACTTCATAAAGGCAATATTTATTAAATTAAACTATATCATTGGCTTCTGGCCTCACAAGCACACACCAGAGACCAGACCCCTTACATTTCTGGCTTTATCAGTAACTGCTGAGTGCTGCTGACTGTTGTGCTAACAGATTGAGAGATATGCTGTCTGCACTTGTTTTTATTCTTGAAAGCAATTCACCAGCTGATAGCCTCTAATCTGTGTTGTTGTGGTGGTGTTGTGCAATTACAGACAGAGTTATCTGTGCAGGGCAGACTAGCTGCAGAATGGGGAATGATGTCAGGCCTGGGTCATAAAAAGACCTGTGCTGTCCTACTTCAATTAGTCTTGGCTCCCTCCTGCACACTGTTTCTTAAAACTGAGTGAATGTGTTAAATCACAACAGAGAACTTTATGACAGGTTTACAGTCCAGATCCCATAAGTGACAGGCCAGCATATGGGAAGTGGCTTTTTCACAGATGTTGAGCTTTGGACAAGTGACAACACAAGCCTCTTAGCTTGGGAAACATTATACATGTTTGCTAAAGATCTGAAAAGCAACAATTAAACATTCACTAGTTACTTTTTGTGTTCTATTTTGTTAACTGGGTAGGTTGTCCTGGATGTGTGCAGCGATGCATGCAGTTCATAATGAATACACATAAATCACATTTTTCAGGTTAATTTTGAATTGTATGCACACTGTAGAGTAAATGCATTCTGCTTTTTACAAAATACATACACTAACACTATCATATGGGCCAGCTTCTGTAATTTGTATTGTGCAGACATATAGTTAAAGTAGAACAGCTGGTGATGATATGGTACATGTCTTGTGTTTGTATGCTAGCTGGCCATGCTTCTCTGTAAGCCTAATTCAGGTTTCTGTGTTGTGTTTGTGTCCCACTCCCACCATGACATTTCACACCATACCTATCAAGCAAATACAGCTACCTTTCTCTGTTATGAAGAACATATAATATGAATTATAAAAAAAAAAAAAAAATCATGCCTGTAAATGCTGTACTTGGGGTGTGTGTGTACTTCACTGCTGCGCTTGTCTGGGTGACTCACTACTGACTAGCTGTGGTTGTCATAAACCCTGTCACTGCCTATTTAATGAACTTATTTGATTGAAGAGTAAAGATGCCAAAAGGATCAGTTTTCTCTAATATAATCACCATACCTCCAGTCCCAAGCCAGCTGGCTCACCCAAACTGTTTCATGTTTGTTTGCCTTACACTGACTGGTTGCTGCATGATAGCACATTTTTTTTTTTTTTTTTTTTCAAAAAAAAATTTTTATTGGCAATTTTGTTTTAATACAATAAAACCAAACAAGTTATAACAAGATAAATAAAATACACAGTATACTAATAAAAAATCACAAAATTTCAACAAGCATCCCCACAAGCTGTCGGAAAAAAAAAAAAAAAAAAAAAAGAAAAAAACAAAGAAAAAACATAATATAGCAGTAATTAAATAGTACTAAATATTAGAATTAAATTACAAACCACTGAATTAAATCAAGTAGAAATAAGGAGAAGTGTATTAACTTTGGAGCAAATTTTTAGATAAAGGGTGCTCTTCTTAGGACTCTTACTAATGAATTTGTGAGCAGCCATGTATGTAAATACCAATGATTTAAAGTTATTCCAACAAAGCTTAGTACGGTCCGTCCAATTTCTAGAGATGTACAGTTTCATGAGAGAACATAAAAAAACCAAAACATGGGTATCAAATAAAGAAAGAGTACACATAGGTATGTGAAGGATGGCTAGTTCCCAACAAAGGGTCGATTTGTGGTACCCCATTTTTTGAAGACGGACCTTTAACGAAGTCCAAAGTTTGTGAGTATGATAACAAGACCAAAAGATATGAAATAAATCAGCGTAGGGTGCTGAGCAGCAGGGGCAAGAAGGAGATTTATTGGAGTCAATTTTTGCTAATCTAGCTGGAGTAAAATATGTATTATTGTTAATCATCAATTGTGTGTAAAAAAGATTCTTAAAGGGGGAGAGATTGATAGCGTTCTTTATGGACAAAAGTTTCTGATCATGTGAAAGAAGAGGGTGATAATTATTCCAATAGTTTGAAAAAAGACATGGACTATTATTTATCATAGATGATATAAGTTTATATGAATTAGAAATCATTTTCTTGGGTAAAGTAAGATTATGCAAAACAAATTCTAATAAGGATATATTTTGTCCATTATCAAAAAGATGTATAAATTTATACTTAATAATATCTCTCAATTGTCTGATTATCGATAAATATTTTTTATTTATCTTCAATATCACACATAGGTTAGATAATGATTCATTATTATGTTTGAGTATATCCCAGACCACCAAGTTTTTAATTTCCGGGAATTTAGAAAGATTAACAGGAAGATTATTAATTGTAATATTAGGATTTAGATGTAAGGGTTGAAGTAAGGGAAAGGTTTTATCTAGATTTATAAGTTTCATTAAATTTTGAAAAATAATAATCTTATGTTTTAAATTATTTGAGAGTTTGAGATTTTTTAAGGAATCTTTTAAGAGAAAAGGGAGGGCCTCCAGATTTAAATTCAAACTTATAACATGTTGAAACCATATTTTAGACCAAAAAGGATAAGAATTATAATCTACTAATTTAAATTTGGAAATACATAATAACCTACTTGCCGAAATGATGAAGTAGTATAACTGAAAATTTGGCAGTCACAGTCCTCCACCCGATTTGGGAATAATTAGTTTATTATATGCAATTCTCACAGATTTTGGATACCAGATAAATTTAGCTAAATCCCTACATATTTTAGTCAAAAAAGACTTTGGTATTACCTGATCTACAGAGTTGAATTGAAAGAGAATTTTAGGCAGAATATTCATTTTAATTATAGCAGCTTTAGACAAGAGAGATAATTTCAACTTCTGCCACCTAAGAATATCGAGAGTTATTTTGGACCAGGATTTAAGGAGATTATTTTGAAATGTAGATGAAACATTATGATTAAAGGAAATCCCTAAATATTTAATATCAAAAGTAATTTTAAAAGAAGATAAAGGAAAATAATTTGGATTGTATCCCTGAAGATTTATAGGAAAGATGTGAGATTTCTGAAAATTAACTTGATAATCTGAAGCTTTAGAAAAGGCCTCAATGGAAGATTCAATCTTATGAAGATCAATGTTAAGAAGTTGAAAGTAAATGATTAAATCATCAGCAAAAGCTGACAAAGAAACTTTAGTATTCATCACTCTAGGAATCACATGAAATGTATTTGATTTTATATAAAGAAATAGGGGTTCAATGAATATATTAAAAAGGAAAGGAGATAGCGGACAACCCTGTCTAGTGCCATTAGTTATTCGTATTGGTTTTGATAGAATTTTGTTTATCCATAGGCAAGTCGAGGAGTTATTATATAAAACTTTAATCATATCTATGAAAGAAGGGGGAATATTGAAATATGATAAGGAAAGAAAAAGAAACATCCAGTTAACCCTATCAAAAGCCTTCGTCGCATCAATTATCAAGGCATAAATTGGATTTTTGTTTTTTTTCAGAATATGCATTAATGAATCTAAAGTTAAGGTATTATCCCAAGTATGTTTACCTGACATAAAGCCTGATTGTTCCTTGGATATTATAGAAGGAAGAATTTTTCTAAGCCTATTTGCTAAAAGAGAGGCTAAAATTTTAATGTCAATATTAATCAAAGAAATGGGGCGATAATTGTGCGGATCTGATTTGTCCTTTTGATTTTTTTAAAATTAAAATCGTTTTCGAAGTATTCCAATAAAGATCTGAGATACCATGTTTTATTACATAATTATATACTTTTAATAATATAGAAGAAATCAATAAGTTATAAGTTTTAAAGAATTCAGCTGTAAATCCGTCAGGGCCAGGTGATTTCCCAACCTTAAGATTCGAGATAGCTTCTTGAATTTCTTGTAGGCTTATAGGAGCTGAAAGCAAGTCACCTTGACTTTTACTTATGGAGGGGAATTTAATAGAATTAAGAAACTCAATCATATTTTTATGCGTAGTACTACTCGTACTTCCATTAGAATATATGTCAGAAAAAAGGTTAGAAAAAAGTTGTATTATTTCTTGGTCAGAGTTATAAATCTTGTTATTAAGGTGTAATCGAGATATCTTAGGAGGTTCTTGATTGTTTCTAATTAATTTTGCAAGAAATTTAGATGGAGTTTGTGCCCATTCAGAGTAGGTTGCAATCATCCTTTGTTCAAAAATGTTTAGGTTCTGTTTATGTAGTTGAAGTAATTGGGATTGTAAGTCATTTATTAAATTATCTCTATTGGGATCTACATTTATTTTTTGTTGTTTTTCTAGTTCAAGAAGTTTATTTGTAAGTTCAATTTCTTTGTCTTTATATTTCCTTTTAAGAAAAGAGGCTTTATTAATTAAAATACCTCTCATATAAGCTTTACAGGCTGCCCATTGTATATCTAAGGGTATATCAGAACTATCCAGATTAAGGGTAAGATTAGATAGTGTTTCAGTAATTTCCTGGATAATGTCTTTATTACAGTAAATTATTATTGAGTGTCCAATTATTATATTTAGAGGGGGAATTTTTTTTTTGAATAGGGTTAATATTTATTGAAATCTTAGAGTGATCAGATACGGATCTCGGATCCAAGAATAGAACAATATCAAAGTGTGTGAGAAATTCCGAGATTAAAAAGAAGTCCAATCTTGACCAAGATTTGGAGCATTTTGAATAATAAGTGTATAACTCCTCTTTCGTTATTTGGTCCTTCAAAGAAACAGGGTCAGTAAGACTAAGGTCAAACATCAAATCTTCCAAGGCAGAGGAGGATTGGGTATTGTACCAATAATAGGAAGATTTATTAGAACGATCTACAATAGGATCAATAACAGCATTCCAATCACCCCAGCTATAATATAATGATCTTTAAAGGTTGCTAAAATATTATGAATTTCTGCAATAAAAATATATTGCTGAGAACACGGGCCATATAAATTAAAAAATAGAATAGGTTTATTAATATTAGGAAATTGAGATGTGAAAAAACACCATCTACCATTTACATCAGACCTTATATTAAGTATGGTACCCTGGAAAGATTTTTTAATAATTATCGCTTCTCCTCTAGCATTAGAACTATTACCTGAAGAAATAATAAGTTTCACCCATTTCTTTTCTCGTACTCCTGCCCAATCCCTATCATACAAGTGTGTTTCTTGAAGGAAACATATATTAGCACATGATTTAAAAATCAAGTGACAGATAAGCGCCCTTTTAGACTTATTTTGCAACCCTCTAACGTTCCACGAATCTATATATAAAGTCATAATACAATAAGCTTAGTAGGCCTAGTATATACTTCTTGTAAAAGAAAGGAAAAACCTAGAAAAATAAAGACGGTGACTTTGTAAAAACCAAAAGTGCTCATTTTTATTCGTAAATACATAGCTGACTTTTATTTTCAATCTTCTCCTATATTTTCCATACTGTCCTTTATCTATAATCATAAAATGACAGTGATAAGAATAGAAAAAGGACAAAGAAAAAAACAAAATACGACAGCAAAGAGAATCCTTCCATAACTCCCCAGTGCCTACCCACCCCTCAATACTAATGGAAGGAAATAATATATAATACAACTGTAAAGCTTTTGAAATGTTAGCATAATAATTCATGTTATAACAAAAGAAAGAATAAAAATTAAGTAACAAACTAATACTCCAACAATATGTACATATATACAGCACACAATGTTTCCAAGACCCAGCTATGTTAGAACCCATAAACACCACACCCACGAGATCACATCCAGAACAATGAAATTAGCCATAAATAAAAAGAAAAGTAAAATTAACTTAACTAACTAGAATCTATATATATGCGATTTTTAAAATTTTAAATCTAAAAAATATTATTGATAAAATGTAAACATTTGTATAGTACATACCTAAAATAATTAGTCACTTTAAGATTATATTTTAGATTTTAAGATTATATTTTAGTGCATATTCAGCAACACTAGTAAAATTTAGAATTTAAGATAAGAAATCGACATATAAGAACACTGGACACAATACATGCACACACTGAACTAAGTTGCGAATATCCCATAAAAATACTGTGAGAAGCCATTTATATCCTAAATGGGTCATGTAAACCAGTCCACCACAGCATGCATTAAGGCAGACATTAACAAGTAATACATTAGATATATATTAAACTATACCACCATTTCTTAAATATCTACAGAATGAAGTCCAGAACAATGAACTGTCACTGTAGGAAACCTCATGAAGTGAAGCACATCAGCATCTCAGCGACAGTATCATAAGCAGAGGTTCCGCCTCTTACAGTTAATGAGAGCCAGAATTCTCACGCAGCTCCACAAGGAGGAAATGCATCAGGAGAATAATCTCCAGAACTAATCATGACACCATTTACAGTCACAAATTCCGGAACATCATGTCGCTTACTGACATCTGAAGAATCATACAGCCATCTATCGCCTACCCGAGTTTTCTCATTTTATAGTTCAAATTAGGTTTTTAACAAAGAAATCACGCCACACCAAAACCAGTGTTAAACCAACAGCAAGGCTTACTTACTTTGTTTGTATATTTGCCAAAGATAAGCCTTGACAGCCAAGAGAAATAGTCCTTGAACAACCACACATGCTGAACAAATGATTACTCGCATAAAACATTTGCACATATCAGCACTTGTAAAAGAACAGCATTTCTTCACAGCGCTATTGTAAGGCAAACTGAGAGGTAACCAAATACATTTTTATAACACTGGATAAGAATTAAAGGCTTTAATAAAAGCATCTTTAGCTTCAGACGGAGTACTTGCTGAATATTTAGCCTCTTTATATGTAAATAAAAGGACACTCGGGTATCTCATCTGAAACCTTATATTTCTTTTAATTAAATCAGCACAGAAGGGAGCTAACCTCTGCCTATTCAATTTTATTTGGTGTGGCAAGTCTTGAGTAAAAGTAATTTTATGACTGTTCCATAACAATATTTTTTGCTTTCTTGCTGACTGTAAAATGTTTTGAACATCCTTAAAGTTCAACAATTTGGTATAGATGATGCGAGGGATTTGTGAATCCTGTCTACGTCTAATGGCTCTATGCGCCCTCTCAATTATTATTTTATCAGCTGTAATACTCGGACCCAAAAGTGCACTGAAAATCTGACCACAAATTAAAATAAGGTTTTGGTTATCATATGTTTCAGGTAGCCCCCTAATAATAATATTATTACGTCGGCTTCTCGCTTCAAGATCTGTTAGTTTAGCTTGTAATTCCTCAATAAGCACAGAATTGTTTTTTGTTACATCAGACACTTGACTTATTTTAAAGTCATTATTTTGTGTTTTTTGCTCTAGTGTGTCCACTCTTTGTACTAACTGGTTAATAGATTTAGTAAGACCAGACATTTGGTCAGATATAACCTGGATAGCATCCTGAATTGGTTGAAGCGCTACTTTCAGATCATCGATGTGAAGATTCGGTTCAGTTTTTGTCTTAGCATTTGTTTTATTACTTGAAGAACTACTATCCAGAGCTGTTTTTGAAGTTCTCAACCTTTTACAAGTGTTATCTTTCTCAGGTGAGAGAATTGAGGAGATTTTTGCCTTGGTACTCTGGGCATCCATATTCTCCGCACTTTCTGTCATAACTGGATTCCGATGTATAGAACAGAAGTAAGGAGCGCCAACTACTAGAAGCGCGAATCCTGTCAGGCACAAAATTTTCACACAGGCCTCCTGGATACTCGTATTCCTTATCCCAGAAACTGGATAAAAGGGAAAAATACAGTTTTTACCAGAAAACAGACCTCCAACTGTCTTCAGGTATATTATATTAGTCTCTTATAACAGCGAGTAATAATTACTACCATTTAGAAACAGTTAAGGCTACATAAAATAAAAATTAATGGTAGGAGCTCGTGGATAGGGTGCCAACTAGCCGACCACCATCTTGGAATCCCACATTTTTTATTTTACAGGACTTCACGAAATACTTCTGCTGCAGCTGCACCTGTAGCCCAACTTGACTCAAGCAGCAAAAAGTCCTGCAGAACCAGTGTGAACCACATTAAGGAGTCCAAGGGTCAACTTGGACAAGCAGAGATGGCGGAAGGTAAAAAAGGTAAGACCTGTTTTCAGTAATATCTAAGCCTTCTCTTACATGTCTTGTACTTGGCATTTCTTTTTACCATGAACATTACCTTCAATTACTTCTATTAAAAATATTAATCTATTATCTCTCACCTTTATTCATAAAACACAGTAATAGTAATTACATGAGAATTTATTTTCTTTTTTTTACAATTGCTAAAATTGTATTACTAAGATTATTTAGTTACACCGCTATGTTTATTGACCTGTAATGTAAATATTTTCTATTTCTTTAAATGGTTAATCTTATTGCAATGCTTGCGGAGCTTTTCTCCTCAGGCCTCTGCTTAAAAGGGCTATTCTGGCTCAGTCATACAATTCAAGTCAAAAAATGTAAAATAAATAAAATAAATAAAAATATCTCTGTTAGTAATATAATGTGGCTTTCAACATAATTTATGTCATACTTAGAGGGGGGTTAAGTATTTTTTTTCTTTTTTACAAATAGGTCAGGTCCAGGAAAAAAGAATGTCTTCATTTCAAGCTGTACCTGCAGTACTAGCAGTACCAACTACAAGCAGTGCAAGTGAGGACCCAATAATCAGCCATGCAGAGCAATCAGAAGCAGAGACACCTAAAGATGGAAAAGGTATTGGGTGTTCTCTCAGTCATATATTTATTTATTAGTAGTAGTAAAATAATTTGCAAGATAATCAATGTCTTCATGCTTAGAAGAGGTTTTTGTGTTTTATGTAACAGGTCATGTTGACAAAAAAAAGAAGACTGTCTTCATTCTAAGCAGCTTGGAAGATGTAATTTGATTGGCTAAGTGAGACCAAGCTTGGGCAAGGGTTTGCATTCTGTAAAGTGTGTCGCTGCAACATTAGTACTGGCCATGGAGGATGCCATGATCTGCACAGGCACATGGAGACAGGGAAGCACAAGACAAATGCAAAGCAGGCATCTGGAAGGAAAGTGACAGACATGTTTGCCACCCAAGCCCGGAAAGCAAATATAGTTCAGAAAGGAATAAGCGCTGAAGTGGATTTTATTTTCGCACTTGCAGAGCACAACCTACCCTTTAGTGCTGCAGATCATCTGCTGAAGTACATGAAAAAACACTTTGCTGATCATGAGATGTTGAAGAAGGTGAGCTGTGGGGCAACTAAGTGTGCATGCATTACACGTGATATAATGGGGTCCAAAATATCAGGAAGATTCAGCATCAGTTTGTCGGAAGCAGCCTTATTGCATTTATTTAGATCAGAGCACTGATATGGTAGATAATAAACTCTTCTGATTCTGGTTGGATTTTTTATGACCAAGCAAAGTATAGAAATGTTATTAGGTTCTTAGACATGCTCAATTGTGTGGTAGGTACAGGTGAAGTGATATACAACTGCCTTATGGAAACTCTTCACAGATTCAATATTCCAACAAGTAATATGGCTGCATACTCATCAGATAATGCTGCAGTCATGGTTGGTAATTACAATTCTGTACTGTCACGATTAGAGACTGTCAGTCCTGATCTCGTCAGTATGGGTTGCCTGTGCCATATAACAGACCTTTGCATAAAATCAGGTTTGAAAGCAATGAAGAGTTCATATCCGACATTTATAATCACTTTTCACATAGTGCACAGAGGCAACAGAAGCTAAATGAATTTGCATTATTTGTTGACACTGAGCCACTTGTACTTATCTGACATACCCCCGCTCATTGGCTGAGTCTTCATAAAGTTATAAAGCGAATACTGGACCTGTGGCCTGCGCTTTTATCATATTTCCAATTGTATGAGCCCCGGTCACACATAATAGACCTCATAATTTCCTTTTCCTGATGTATGCTATGGAGTCTCTCTTTCAGTTCAATGTGCAATTGTAGGCCAGAAGCAGTCAACTTTTAACTCTGTACATTGATATCACACATATTCTACAGGCTCCAGAGAGCACCCCTGCAATACCAGGCTACAACTCTTACCACACTTTTTGGCCACAAAACCAAGACCGAAACACTAAAGGTGGAGGAGTGTCCATATTCACCAAGGATATTCACACCTCCAGGCTAGTTGCCTAACACAATGCATCTGAAATTCTCCAGGTGCAACTAACACGAGGTAAGACTGCAGTCCAAATTGTAGCTTGCTACAGATCCCCCACCATGCCCCAAGATTTTCACTACACCTTTTTAAACATACTGGAAAATATTAAGATACAATCAAACTCCCTAATACTGGGTGATTTCAACTACCCTGCCATTAACTGGGAAAACTACTCGGGTACCAACTCCTTTTCCCAGTGGTTCTTGGAATTCAAAAATTCCAACGCCCTGGATCAACTAATCCATTGTCCCACCAGGGACTCCAATATCCTAGACCTGGTCATTGCCAACATGTGAGATAGATGCTCCACACCAGTGGTCACCCCCTCATGGTCAGGTCTGACCATAAGCAAATCACCCTTGACATCCACATCCCACCCCCTCCCCCAGTAAGGAAACCTCCTTAAAAAAACTTCTCCAAAGCCAACTTCATGCTACTGAAGTCAGAAGTGACAAACTTCATGACACACATGCAGATGGAATATGAAAGTTCGACTGCAGAATCCTACACTAAGGCACTGTACGAGCACATCCACTCGTGCATGAATCGTGCCATCCCAAACAGAACCAAGATGCTCTTCTCCAAAAAAAAGAAGCCAATCTGGTGGTCCCCTGCTATAAACAAATTATACAACAGCAGGAAGAAACTGTTGCAGAAAAAAGGAAAATCCCAGGATGCAAAAAACTCCCTCACCAGCCTCAGTAAGAAGCTGAGATTCCCTCATAAAATCCTCAAAAGCTAGTTACTAAAATAAAATTGCCAAAGATTCCAAAGGCAACCACAAGGCATTCTATAGTTATGTCAAGAATATAAATGGCAATGCTCAGATCTGCTCTGAGCTGCAACAGAATGGCATTAAATATACTGATCCCAAGGATATTGCCAATATCCTGGCCGATCAATTTAGTGCCAACTCCCCCCCCCCCCTCACCTCCTAAAGGGCCCATCTCAATACCAAAAGATTGCCAAATTCCGGTAATCACAGACACACAGGTAGAAACCGCACTCTCCAAAGCAAAGAATACAGCATTCATGGGACCAGATGACATCCCAGGCTGTGTACTACATGAACTACAAAATTAACTGGCACATCACCTAAGTGTCATGTTTAATCATAGCCTCACCTCAGGCTTCGTGCCCACTGAGTGGCGCACAGCTACAGTTATCCCACTCCACAAGAGGGGATCCACCTTGGATCCTGGGAACTACTGTCCCATCAGTCTGACAAGCCTGATCTGCAAGGGCATGGAAGGAATTATCATGGAACTTATAAACAAAGACATTGGCAACCTTCAAACACTGGACCCCACTCAGTTTGGGTTTGTGAAGGGCTGATCTTGTCTCCTGAATCTGATTGACTTCTTTGAATCTGTCTCCAGAGCTGTGGACCAGGGTAAGGTGATCCACACAGCCTATCTGGACCTCGCCAAGGCCTTCAACACCATCCCCCACTCTGGAATCATAGATAAACTTACTAAGCTGGGCATAAATCCCTACATCACTTGATGGGTTGCCAACTGGCTTACTGACAGAACCCAGACTGTAAAAGTAGCCGACACCAAATCCAGCTCCAGACAAGTGACAAGTGGAGTGCCTCAATGTCAGGGGGCCACTCTTGTTTGGCATCTACTTCTCTGAAGTACAGGCCAACACTAAGGGACTCTGGCTAACAAAGTTAGCAAATGACTGCAAACTGGGAGCCATTATTGAATCCCCAAATGATGTGGATATTCTACAAAAGGGCCTTACAGAAACAGATGCTTGGTACCAGAGTCATGGGCTCAAGCTTAATGCCAAGAAATGTATAGTTATCCCCTTGGAAAAAAAACTTGTCCCCTTGAATTACCACATAGGTCGCAGTACACTAAACATCAAAAGTGTGATGAGAGACTTAGGGACACAGGTGGACAGTGGTCTTACTTTCGATAACCACATCGCCACAACAGTCAGGAAATCCTTCTATGTGACACACCTCATCGCTAAGGGCTTTTCATCCAGAAAAAAGTAGGTCATTGTCCCACTGTACTCATCCCTCATTAGACCCATTATAGAGTATAATGCCCCATTTGGTATGTACCTCACAAGCCATCTGCAACAGCTGTAAAAGCCACAGAAATACCTCACTAAAAGAATCACAGGCCTAAAGCAGATGCTATATGCTGACCATCTAAAAAAACTCCAGCTATACTCTGTGGCATATCGTCTACTCAGAGGCGATCTCTGCTTAACATACAAGGCCATGTCAAACCCTGAGCTGTTGGACATGCTCCACTTAAAGAAATCCCAATCCCTCAGAGCCACATGCTCCAGGGATCTAAACCTTGTCATCACAATGAACAAAACATGCTGGAGGGATAGGTTCCTGACTCAGAGACTCCCCATACTCTGAACCCATACATGTCAAGCAGAGCGCCTCCTTGGCCCTCTTCAAAAGGAATGGTGATGACTGGATGGGAGATAGGAAATTCACCCTGGGGATCATGTCAGTCGCCCTGCTAGACAGTGGTCCAGAGAAGTAAATATTGTGGGAAAAAATATCCAGGGAATTGTTATGGCTAGGCTTGTATAGGCCCTAGGGCTGATAGCCTAGTACCAACCTATGAACCTATGAACCTATCTGTGAGCCATCTAGCAATCCAACAAGTTATGTAGAGATGTATGCCTTGTTCTTAAAGTTTGTCAACAATACCTGAGTGGAATATTGTGGCGAACTCCTTATCAAGGTCAAGGTAGGTGGTATGCACCATTTTCTCCAATTTGGTGACCCTCTCAAAGAAGTCTATCAGGTTGAGTAGGGAAGACCTTCCCTTAACAAAGCCAAACTTCAATGAGTCCAGTGTTTGTAGACTATCAGTGTCCTTGTTGATCATATCCATGACAATTCATTCCATGGCTTATTTTCCTGGGGTCGGTTGATCATCTACCATTATGAAGAGGGGTGACCATTGTGGCCTTCATTCACCTGACATGTAATCTGTTTTGAGGATGTAGTTGCACATTGCCTCAAGAGGTCCAGCTAGGTCATGTTTTAGGCTATTTAGAAGTAACCAGGAATATTGTAGGGACGTACTGAAGCAGGGTTCCTGGCCTTAGCAAATGCCACCCAGACCTGCTCCCTGTTGATAGTTGGGGGGATTTACTAGAAGGGATTTCACAGGAGGATAGTGGGGGTGAAGTTAGAGCTAAGTATATCAGCCAGTAGATTTGCTATGTCACTCTGGTCAGTGAAGGTTGTGCCATTTACCACCAGTTCTGCACTCTGCTGTGTGTGACCTGTAAGGTTTCTGACATGGCTGAAGAAGCCCTTATGATTGACCTTGTTGGACCTCATAATTTCTTGTTTAGTTGAACCAGAGACCTCTCATCTGTGTGAGAGCTGCCCTTTCTGATTTTTGCTGTGACATTTTTCTTTTGTTATATACCCTGTTAAGGTAAGGATTCCACCAGTGTTTTTTTTTGTGTGTTAGATCTGGGCTTACCAGCCATTTACATGTTTGTACAGGGTTTCTGTAAATAATTCTGCATAGGTAGTTGTGTTCTTGGGATTTGGCAGAGTCATGAATTTTGACAAGCTGTCACATAATAAGATGTAGTTTGTTTTAGAAAAGTTCTTAAGTGTTAAGGTTTAAGTTGGGTTTTCTGGGATCCTTTTTATTTCAAGAGAGACAGCTTTGTGGTCTGCCCTCACCAATGAGGATGTGATACAGGTTAGGGGTGCAACACTCTCCCATGCTGGTCAATACTAGGTCCAATATGTTTGATCCTCTGGTTGGAGTGATCGCTTTCTGGTCCAGGGTGTTTGTGCTGATAAAGTCTGGGAAATGTTGTGCCTATCAATTAGAGTCAGTATATGTTTACCAGTCTATAAAGGGGTAGTTAAAGTCTCCCATGAACAGTGCATTTGGTTGAATGGTGAGCACCTCTAATAGGTCTAGGTAAGAGTTGTGAGCTTCTTGGATCATAGAGGGTGACCTGCAGCTGGCCAGTACCTGGCAAAGAACCTTGTCTGCAGGGACTTGGATATGGATGAACTTCAGGGCATCATCCTGTTTAACCAACCTGGAGTTGTATTTGTTGGTAATGTAGGTTGAGACACCTTCGCCTGTGCTGTTTTTGGTCTAAATGTCTGGAAGGCAGTGTAGCCGTCCTCTGCTGGAGTACTTTCTGAGGCTTTGGGGTTGGGAGGGTGGCCTAATGGTTAAGGTGTTTGCCTTACAAACACAAGGTACAGGGTTTGAATCTCACAGGGGATAATTGGCTAGGCTTAAAATGTATCGCAAGGACAGTTAGCCTAGTAGTAATCTATGAGTTTAAACCAGGTCTTGGTAACAGTATAGATGCATACAGTCTCCAGAGTGAGGAGGTGGTTGAGTTTTCTGTTTAGGCTCTTAGCATTGAACAGTAACACCTTAAGGTTAAAGCTGTTTATTTCTTTTTGTTATGTTGATATATTGGTAGTTTGTCTTTTTGACATTACCTAAAAAAGGCTCTGAGGGGGTGGTTATAGTTCCTATGAGTTCAGGATATAAAATTGTACACAGAATCTAAAATGTGTTTATTTATCAAGAAAAAAATGGATGAAGAACAGCAAAAAGCCTTGTTATTGTTATTCCTCTGCAGTGTGAGCTGTTAACCATGTTACAGAACACACATTTGTCATGTTTATTTCCTTACTTAACTAGAGCCTTAATTATATCAGTAATTTTCCATCCTCCAGATCTGCTAAAGTATAAATAATCCATTCTGACTTATAAGTTTCTTTAAACAGCACGTCAGCAGCATTTGATCACAACATCTTTCCTACGTGTCCACCTAAGGATTGGTTATGTTAAGATCAACAAACAGTAAGCATTCCTGCTGCTGTGGATTACTCTTTGCAGAACATGGATGGCACTAGGGCTCCTTCTAGTGACAAAATAAGTTAAACACACTCATGCACCTGCAAAACTAAAAATTGTCTTTTTCCTTTAGTTTAGTTTTTTTTTTAACTATAATTTTCATTGTATTTCTCTTCTATTTAAATACAAGAAAAGAATGACATAGAAAGTATACATACAAGCTACTTGGAATATCAAGTTTCAGTCGTCCAAATATGATATAGATAACATAAATCATCAATGTTAGGGTAACAATTATACAGAATTGTCTAATAATCAAGCTGCTGTTAATGAGCTGTAAAACAGACATTTACATAAAGACAGTATACAGCATATTGAAAATGTGGCATATGCGTCTGTAGTTCCCAGGGTCAATGGATGGACCCCCTTTATGTGAGTGGATGACTGTAGCAGTTTTCAAGTCTGCAGGGACATGTGCAGTGTTTAGGCTGTAGTTGAAGAGGGTACTCAGTGGTGTGGCTAGCTCTTGATTTAAATTGTTGAAAAAGCAGCCAGAGATGTTGTCTGGTTCCATAGAGGCTGTGTTTTTGTCTTTGGAAAGGGCATTAAGGACCTGTTCCTTAGAGGTTGCCAGGGGGAGGACATGTAGAAGGGGTATCTTGTGGTATATGGGGAAAAGTTCTCACTGAGCCTGTCTGTTAGCAGGTGACAAGGAAGGCCCGGAAGGACCAGTTCATTTAAATGGTTAACATGTGAGTGATTTAAATTAAAAATATATATATATTGAAATAAATACAGTGACACATAAAGTTATTACAGCACTGACACTGTCACTACTACAGACCTTTAAGTCTGTGTTTATGTGAGGGCATGCCATCTTCATCCTTTATTTGGGGGTGAACCACCTGTGTTGTTGCTACTTACATGATCTCACTTCACGCTCACATAACCACAGAGGTTCGTGTTGTGCCTAGCTTTGGATGGGTTGGGGTGTTGGCAAAGTAGTTAAGCTGTTTACCTCACAGACATAAGGTGCAGGGTTTGATTCGTACCTTTGGAAGCATGGATAGGTTGAAAAAAAAAACCCTGGGCTTATTAACCTAGTGATCACCTATGAATCTGTATTATGTGGTCTAACATGTTGTGAAGTCTCAGAACAAGAATAATTTAGTAGCAGGGTATGAGTAGTGTACTGAGGCTTGTCCCTTGCTTAATCATTGTTTTACAGATGGTATTCACTAAGTTTTGTTTTCAGGTTCAAATTCAGCACTTTGAGAATACTGTGTGTGAGGTATTCTCACTTTCAGGTTTTTTGCCTTGGGATTCTGCATTACACTGAAGCATAATGTTGAATTCTGTACTGCTTTTTTGGAAAAGAAGTGCAGCCCATGTAGGTGACCTTGGATTGGTGAACTTATAGTGCAAAAGATCTCCCAAATGTCATGTTGCCAGTCTTATTCACTAGTTGTAATTATTAGTAATGGGACATGGTTCCTTTAAGGTTGAAGGGATGTGCATATTTTCAATATGGGCAAGTGTCTGCACCCAGAAGAAGCAAAACCTGCATTACATTTATGGATTTTGCCGGATTGTGTAATTAGGCATGGTTCTTTTGAGGCTAATAGGACTGCATGCTTGAAAGTAGCAGGCCCACTTCTGTTACAGGTAGTTTCCTGTGGTCATGCTGAGTAAAACCAGCAAAACCCAAATTTCATGAGTGTTTCTTCTTAAATGTGTTTTACAGTTTTCAGATGGTGTTTCTGACTGCATGTGGTATAAGGGGGGATGAAAACTACATTTCCCTGCTGCAGAAAACACATAAGAGTTGGAGTTTTTTCACTTTCCTCACTGTCCTGTGAGCTTAATGCTTGCCATTACAATCGAGATACTACAAATAACAATTGAGCAGAAATTTAATGAGTCAACCATTGTCAGTGTTGTAACAGGAGGCACTCTCACCTTTGGTGCAAAAGGTTGTGGGTTCTATTCACACACAAGGTAGATTGAAGTTGACAATGTAGTGTGGCATAAATGGGTGCTGCACTCCTCAGTGTGTCATCTTTTTGATGAGATGTTAAACCATGGTCCCATCTGCTTGAGTTAATGGTAGCTCAGGTGGGTGTAAAAGATCCCATGTCACCCATTGAAAAGAGTAAAGGAAGTTTTCTGATGCCTTGGGCAAATTCCCTCTAGTAGTATAAATACCACCTCAGGTCTCCCATGGAAAGAAACTACTAGCCTAGTAGGAGTAAACTTGTCAACAATGTGTAAATAAGTAAATAAATTAACTCACCGAGCAAAATATTACAAAAACAAAATGAGGTTATATCAGATAAGAAGAAATTTCTGTAGTTTTGCACCCACCATCTCAGCTGATACAACCAGATAACACAACAGAAAATGTGAGTCCTTGGGAGAAAAATGTTTGCTCTATTTAATATTGCTCCTGTTTTAAAGAGTAAAGCCTAAGATGTGCAAGTAGCATTTTTATTGCGTGTAGCGGAAAATTAAATGATTGCAATGTTTAATACATTTAAGCTGTCTGCAGAAGAATAAACAACATAATAATTAAAGAAAAAATCATGTTGTACTGTGAACCAAAAAAGAGGGTGTCCTAATGGTTAAGGCATTTGCCTTATAAACACAAGGTGCAGGGTTTGAGACTCACAAGGGATAATTGGCTAGGCTTAAAATGGCTCACAAGGGCAGTTAGCCTAGTATGAGCCTATAAAATATTGCAACCAGATATTCTAGTCTGCCTAACTAATCATTCTGTCTTGTACTAACTATGTACAACATATATATTGATGTCACCTTAATGTTCATCTTATATGTGTTTGCCAAGACCTGTACACTGTTATTGTGGGCATAAACTTTACTGTACTAATTGTCTTTAGTTTCCCTTAATTATGTAAAGTAATATTGATATTGAAGTCCCTTGTTCATAAATCAATTTTGTCCTAGGATTGCTAAAAGGGTTTTCCAATGTTTCTGATAGTAAGATAGATTTTTTTTGGCTTCTTGTAATTAATTTGCTGGCTAATAAGTACTTTATAGCCATTCCTTTAAATTTTTGCCATGTGATTTTACTTCTATCTTACCAGTTTTGGGCTATATATGATTTGATCATTGCACACAATGTGACTATGATGTGTTTATTTTCGTATGAGAAATTATTAGGGAATATATGTAAAATTGCCATTTCCCATGACAGAGTAGATTTGGCGTATCCCTTTTTTTTAACTTGGTTCTTAATGAACACCACAGCTTGTAAACATTTTTACAGCTCCAAAAAATATGAAGGGTGTCAGTAACACTGTTTTGGAAAATGGTACAATAAGGGGAGTGGAAGGGATTAATTTTACTAAGAAAAAGTGGTGTGTGATACGCATTGTTATTGATTATAATTTGGGTATAAATTAGTTTTTTAAAGTGATCTTATTACTTTTCTCTTCCCAAAATTTGGAATATAGAATTGCATCTTGATATCTAATTTTTGTTATTAATCTATACGTATTTGATAACATTTTACATCTCGACAGTAGCAGGTTAATAATTTGTTGATATAGCTGCATGTCTTGGTTGTCTATTTTGGCATTCATGGTAATTGTGTTGATCAAGTATATTAATTGGTTGATTATGGTATTATAACTTATTTACTTCAAGTTTTTGTCTAATATTGTCAGCTGAGAAACTTTTGATCTGGTATAGGTCCCACACGTGATATTTTTAATTTTTGGATACTGATTCAGATTTAATACAGTATTGTTTAATTTAATATTAGGATTAAGGTGTACCGGCTGTCTCAATACCAAAGTATCTTTAATATTTAGGGAGGCTACCAGCTTTTGAACTATTGCAGTGTTTCTTATTATTATGGGATGAACCTTAAAATGTTTTAAAGTCTTAGAATTTAGAAAGGGTACTGCTCTAGGGTTTAAATTGCATGAGATTAGATGATTGTAATATATTTTAATTGATAGCGGATACTATGCTTTGTTGGATGGTTCAAAATTTGATATTTGTTTAATTCGACTAGCGTTTAGTATGTTGTAGTATGTTTGGAATTCAGGTAGGCCTAGGCCCCCATTTTGTTTGGGTAATGTTAATTTAGTATATTTTGTTCTTGTACTTTTTGGATTCCAAATAAACTTTCCTAGTAGTGTTTCAAGTTTGGAGAAGAAGTTTTTTGGTATATTTTGGTTAATTGCACTAAAATGAAACAATAGTCTTGGAAGAATATTCATTTTAACAATGGCCGCTTTAGCTAGTGAAGATAGATTTAAGTTTAGTCATCTCTTAGTGTCCTCGGTGATGTTAGACCTGGTTTTAAGCAAGTTGTTTTTAGTCATATCAGATTGGGGGTGAGTAAACATAATACCCAGATATTTGAAATTATAATTGACTTTAATTTCAGTTTCAGGGAAATAGAATTCCTTATGTCCTAGAGTATTCAGAGGGAATATGACTGATTTATTAGAGTTAATCAAA
Organism: Protopterus annectens; assembly: GCF_019279795.1. Lineage (NCBI taxonomy): Eukaryota > Metazoa > Chordata > Ceratodontiformes > Protopteridae > Protopterus > Protopterus annectens. Next base: position 1,801,236,829 of record NC_056732.1, read on the forward strand.
TAATTAGATATTTTTGAGAATTTTTCAATGGAGTTTAGTTTCTTATTCAAATCAGTACTAGGGAATTCAAAATAAATGTTAAGATCATCAGCAAAAGCTGGATACATTATTGGGACTTTGGAAATATTCATAATATGATGGAAAGTTCTTGGTGATATTTTAAGCAGCAGAGGTTCTATGTATATATTGAACAGGTAAGGTGATAGTAGGCATCCTTGCCTTGTACTGTTCACTATTTGAATAGGCTTTGATTGCTTTTTATTTATAGATAGTGTTGTTGTGGCATTTTTGTATAGAGCCCTAACCATGTATATATAGTCCTCAGGAATACTAAATTTCTTGAGTATATTTAATAAAAAATCAAAATTTACTCTATCAAAAGCTTTTAGCTAGGGCATTTATCATTCACTGTTAAACTAATGATTGAATCAATAGTAAGTGTGTTGTCATATATTTGTCTGCTGTTCATAAAACCTAGTTGCTCAAAAGATATAATGTGAGGTAGGATTTGTTTGATTCTACTAGCTAGTATTGTAGAAAGAATTTTAATATCAATATTTATGAGTGTTATCAGCCTGTAGTTGTTTGGATTTGATGCATCAGATCTGGGTTTTGGTATAAGTATAGTTTTTGAGTTATTGCTATACGTTTGAAATTGGGCTACTGTTGGCTGAAGGAGGAGGAGAGGGGGAAGGCATGCCCAAAGGCAGGTAAAGGCTAGGACTGTGATAGTGAGGGTCTGAACTTTGAATGTTGGCAGTATGACTGGTATAGGGAGAGAGCTAGCTGATATGATGGACCGAAGGAAGGTTGGTATATTGTGTGTGCAAGACACCAGATGGAAGGGGAGCAAAGCTAGGTGTATCTGAGGCAGTTTCAAATTGTTTTATCATGGTGTGGATGGGAGGAGAAATGGCATAGGCATTATCCTGAAGGAACAGTATGCTAAGAGTGTTTTGGAGATGAAAAGAGTGTCAGATAGAGTGATGTTTATGAAGCTGGAAATTGATGGTGTAATGATGAATGCTGTTAGTGCATATGCTCCACAAGTTGGGTGTGCGATGGATGAGAAAGAAAAAATTGGGAGTGAGTTAGATGAAGTGGTGAAGACTGTACCCAAGGGTGAGAGAGTGGTGATTGGAGCAGATTTCAATGGGTATGTTAGTGAAGGGAACAGAGGGGATGAGAAAGTGATGGGTAGGTATGGTGTTAAGCAAAGGAATGCAGAAGGTCAGATGGTGGTGGATTTTGTGAAAAGGATGGACATGGCTGTGATGAATATGTATTTTAACAAGAGGGGGGAGCATAGGGTGACATACAAGAGTGGAGGAAGATGTACGCAGGTGGATTATATCTTATGTAGAAGGACCAGTCTGAAGGAGATTGGAGACTGTAAAGTGGTGGCAGGGGAAAGTGTAGTTAGGCAGCATAGGATGGTGGTTTGTAGGATGACACTGATGATCAAGAAGAGGAGAATGAGTGTGAGGGCAGCACCAAGGATCAAATGGTGGAAATTGAAAAGGGTAATTGTGAGGTGATGTTCAGGGAAGAGTTAAGACAGGCACTGGGTGGCAGTGAAGAGTTACCAAATAGCTGGGTAACTACAGCAGAGCTAGTAAGAGATGGCTAGAAAGGTGCTTGGTGTGACATCTGGAAAGAGGAAGGAGGACAAGGAGACCTGGTGGTGGAATGAAGAAGTACAGGAGAGTATACAGAGAAAGAGGATGGTGAAGAAGAAGTGGGATTGTCAAAGAGACAAAGAAAGTCGACAAGAGTATAACAAGATGAGGTGCATGGCAAAGAGAGAGGTGGTGAAGGCTAAGGATAAGGCGTATGAAGAGTTGTATAAAAGGTTGGACACTAAGGAGGGAGAAAAGGACCTGTACCGATTGGCTAGACAGAGGGACCGAGCTAGTAAAGATGCGCAGCAGGTAAGGTTGATAAAGGATAATGAGGGAAATGAACTCACAAGCGACGAGAGTGTGTTGAGCAGATGGAAAGAGTACTTTGAGGGGTTAATGAATGAAGAGAATGAGAGGGAGAGAAGGTTGGATGATGTGCAGATAGTGAATCATGAAGTGCAGTGGATTAGCAAGGAGGAAGTAAGGATAGCTATGAAGAGGATGAAGAATGGAAAGGCTGTTGGTCCAGATGACATACCTGTGGAAGCATGGAGGTGTTTAGGTGAAATGGCAGTGGAGTTTTTAACTAGATTGTTTAATGAAATCTTGGAAAGTGAGAGGATGCCTGAGGAATGGAGAAAAAGTGTTTTGGTACCGATTTTTAAGAATATGGGTGATGTGCACAGCTGTAGTAACTACAGAGGGATTAAACTGATCAGTCACAGCATGAAGTTATGGGAAAGAGTAGTGGAAGCTAGGTTAAGAAGAGAGGTGATGATTAGTGATCAGCAGTATGGTTTCATGCCAGGAAAGAGGACTACAGATTTGATGTTTGCTTTGAGAGTGTTGATGGAGAAGTACAGAGAAGGTCAGAAGGAGTTGCATTGTGTCTTTGTGGATTTAGAGAAAGCATATGACAGGGTGCCTAGAGAGGAGTTGTGGTATTGTATGAGGAAGTCGGGAGTGTCAGAGAAGTATGTAAGAGTGGTACAGGATATGTACGAGGATAGTGTGACAGCGGTGAGGTCTGCGGTGGGAGTGATGGATGCATTTAAGGTGGAAATGGGATTACATCAAGGATCAGCTCTGAGCCCTTTCTTATTTGCAATGGTGATTGACAGGTTGACAGATGAGATCAGACAGGAGTCCCAGTGGACTATGATGTTTGCAGATGACATTGCGGTCTGTAGTGAGAGTAGGGAACAGATGGAGGAGACCCTGGAGAGGTGGAGATATGCTCTAGAGAGAAGAGGAATGAAAGTCAGCAGGACTAAGACAGAATATAAGTGTGTGAATGAGAGAGAGGATAGAGGAATGTTGAGGATGTAGGGAGTAGAGGTGGTGAAGGTGGCTGAGTTTAAGTACTTGGGATCAACAGTTCAGAGTAATGGTGAGTGTGGAAGAGATGTGAAGAAGAGAGTACAGGCAGGATGGAGTGGGTGGAGAAGAGTGTCAGGAGTGATTTGTGACAGATAAGTACCAGTAAGAGTGAAAGGGAAGGTCTACAAGAGGGTAGTGAGACCAGCTATGTTATATGGGTTGGAGACAGTGGCACTGACAAAAAGGCAGGAGTCAGAGCTTGACGTGGCAGAGTTGAAGATGTTAAGATTTGCACTGGGTGTGACGAGGATGGACAGGATTAGGAATAAGTATATTAGAGGGTCAGCCCAGGTTGGAAGGCTTGGAGACAAAGCCGGAGAGGAAAGATCAGGTTGGTTTGGACATGTGCTGAGGAGGGATGCAGAGTATATTGGGAAAAAGATGCTAAGGATGAAGCTGCCAGGTAATAGGAAAAGAGGAAGGCCTAAGATAAGGTTTATGGATGTGGTGAGAGAGGACATGCAGGTGGTTGGTGTGACAGAGCAAGATGCAGAGGAGAGGAAGAAATGGAAACAGTTGATCTGCTGTGGCGATGCCTAACAGGAGCAGCTGAAAGAAGAAGAAGATATGCATGTCTTTGGTACCATACTTTATTATGTCTCTATATACTTTCAGTAGTATTGGAGCTAACTGTTTCTTGAAAGTCTTGTAAAATTCTGCCACATAACCATCAGGCCCTAGTGATTTACCTGGTTTCAACTTATTTACATTAGCAATGATATCTTCTACACTTAAAGGGACAATCCCAGGGATTTTTTTGTTTTGATTCAGACTTTGTTTACATTTCAGGTTTGCCTTTCTGAGCATGCCCATTTTTGTCTGAGGGGGGTATGATAAACTTACCTCCAGGAAGTTTCCAAGGTTTTAGACAGATTCCATCTCAAATTGCAGTTCTACTGACAACAGCTCTCCATGTGAGCCATTCATTAATCTAACCTGTGCATTTTATCCATTGAGAAAAGTAGCCTTTCATGCATTTTACGACCAGACTGCTGCAGCTGCTACTCTAGAAAGCACAGCAGTAAAGCAATTCTTGTAAAGGGGCATTATTCTGTTTCTAAAATTAGTTGCTTGCTAGAGTATTTTATTTACTCTTTAGTGCAGTGTAAGTCACATTTTCACACATAGGCAGGATTTTCAGATATGTTTGTTTGCATACTGGATGTTAGAATTCACAAACTCCAGTGTGGCAC